>NW_010188563.1:0-7032 GCF_000695765.1 Mesitornis unicolor
AGTGTATTTTATATTTCTCCTCAGGTGCATTGTTAGGTTTCCCTGAGTGTATTGGTTTGCTCCACTGTATTTCTGTTCAAACGGGCTTGTCTATTTGCCAGGCGGCCAGGCTCACTGTGGGCAAGTTTTTGTTGTTGTTAGTGTTTGTGTGTTTCATAGTGCGTTGTTGGTATTATATTAGTTATACAACCTTTAGTGTACCTGTAGCTTTTCAATTTATCACCAGCAATCCAAAAGAACCTGTAAATGTTGCTGTAAATAAACGTTTACTATTTGTTTTCCAACTTGCATCTGTTGCATATTCGGTGCCGGCCTCGCAAGACCGGATTTATTTCCCTGTTTTCGCAACACTCATCCATCTGTATGATTCCCACATTCAAAAAATGCTAGTCTTGAGTTACAGATTTTTCTGCCTGCCACCATTATCTCACTAGTTATAGAATACAAGGATATTAAAATACTCTATTTCTCAATATTATAAATAACTGAAGTGTGCAAATTTCAACCTTTAATCATGCTATGTGAATGGACATGTATCAGAATCATGTAATATCATCTGTTAAGATGAGTTTTTTATGCCAAAATGATTCTGAGAAATGGTGATGTGTGCGCATATTTTTTTAGGTTATTTACAGATCAGATGTATTAAATTTTCACAATTTTCTACTGCCTTTTCTGAAAACCTAAAGCATGACAGGAAAACTATTTTTTGCTGCATTGTCAGAGGTAGAGTTTACATAGGCAACATGTATCAACAACTATGCAAATTCCCAATAACCAATGTCTGTAGAAATGCAACTGAAATTCCTGAAGTTATAAAAATAGATCACCACATCATAATAACTTATAAGCATCCATTTAGTTTCATTGTAGTAAGTCCTGTCTGTATAGATGGTCCTTGGAGATGAATAACTGAATGTCTCCTACAAATTCTATTTATCATCAGAATTTTGTCACAACAGAATTCAAGTTTGTTCTTTAAAAAGTTTAATCAGCTTCAATTTGATTTCCTGAAATCATCTGCTATATTCCAATTTCCACTTGCAATTATGTCTTTTGCTGCACATTTCTTCTTTCAAAGCCCCTGCTGAAGAAAACTATCCCCTTCATATAGTTAACTATTTTGTCTTCCAAAAAAGAGGATGCTATTTCAATACCTGGGTGAAAGTCAAATCCACCATATGTTTTTACAAATAATAATAAATATATCCTATCCACAGTGTCATGTAAATAATTACCTGCACAGCTATTTTCTTCATGCTGTCCAGAGGAATATCTTTGTGACTAAGAGTGACAGATGAGTAATTCTGCTGTCCTGAAATGAATACCTCATCCTGGCATTGGTCTCCTGGAGTAGAAGTCTGGGGATGCTTTAAACAGAATGAAGCAGTAAATAAGAATGTCTTCATATTATTCAAATTTTTAAAATCTTATAAGAAGCCCAGAATAAAACATTTTAAAGGGTTTTATTGTTCTTTATCTTCTTTGATTAGCTAGTACATTGTTTATGTAGAAAAATCTTACTAGCCAAGTACACATCCATAAAATATTGCTGGATATTTACAAAAACTAGCAACTGCAGAGGTGTCTTTGATCACCAATACATTGAAGAAAAGTCAACAAATGCTAAAGATTGCCTATTCAAGGTTTCACATGGTTAAAACAAGTCTTCTGTTGACTTTATCCTGCTCACCATGGATACCATAGCATTACTCAGGATGCTCAGAGTTAAGGAGTTGTTTCCTCACATTTTCTTACAAACTAAAATATTAATTTTCTTGAATGCTTAAAGTATCTTACAGTACAGTTTACATCATCAGAATTTGTTTGGGGGAGGAAAAAACATAATAAAATTTTGTTCAAACCTTTATCAACCTAGTTTAAGTTCAGAATGGTAATATCTTGTTCACATATGTACAACAAAACTAGACAATTTTACAGATGTTCAACCATCTATAGAAGCCAATTAGAAAACTCAACTTCATGCCATTAAATCGAAAAGTCTTGCAATAAGGTTAAAGCATATGAAGTGAAGGCAAAGTCTTTGATTTAATGCCTATAAAAAAACAGCACATACATTATATTATTTTTATTGAAAGCATTTTCCATATATAAAAGGATAACTGTATCAATTTAAGGACACCTCTCACAGTTTATTCTTTCCCCTTCTATATATTCCAATAGCCTCCTGTAGGTACTCACTTGAAAAATGTGCACACCAGAACCTCTTCTGTCTGCAACACTCAAGGCAACACTACCCTGGCTGCCATGCAGATCCCTAGAGTTGCCATAGTAAAAGCTGCTAATTGCAGCATAATTGGAATTAAAGGACCTAGACAGCATTCTCTGAATAAAGAGGGGACAGATTTAACACAGATTAGTGAAGCATGCATAAACCACAAGACACGTTATACATAGACTATTACAAACCTATTCCATTGTCATGCAAGATAAAAAACATGCAAGAACAGTGCCACTGTGATGTATAAAACAACTCAGTGACCCCTATTTACCTTTATTTACTGTAAATCAGCATGCAATCAGCAGTTTACATGCAGAATTACATGTAAATAAAGTAATTCAAATGTTCATGTATCTGGAAAAACAACAAATGTACACAGCTTATCAAGATTTCTAGGTTTTCATTACATTTTAGATATATAAAATATGCTGTAAGAAGAGAAGCTGGTGGTCAAGATACACACCTATGGGAAACCATCTAATTGCCAGTTACTATTTTGTCTCATTTTCCCCCTATTACTGGTACAGTAAAAATAAAAATTTACACAGTGACAGAGATTTGATTGTTTGACTGGGTTTTCTTGCTATTGCAATGCTGTCAATATCCAAAATGCATTCCGATTATTCAAGAATGTGAATGAGTCTCATTTAAAGAAAAAGAGGCTGGTAAGAAACCTTGTAGACCATCCCTGTGCCACTGTAGGCAATCAACCAGGTAATGTGTGCTCAAGGACAGAAGTGACAATGGTTTGCTTTTGAGCTTCATTACCTTGCAAACCTGACCTCTGCAATATTGGCAAGGGTAATAGAAAGCAAGCAGTAGACATTATCGTCTTGTTGCCATGGACTTTTGTAGTTATAAGAACAAAACAAAATTAAAAAATGCACAAAAAAGGAAAATACTCCATGTGACATCTGAGAAATGAAACAAACCTATCTTAAAACAGTGACAAAGACCCATGAAAAAATATGATCATAGTAAAAGATATACCACAAAGCATTAAAACCCAGCAAATCCAAAGATGTTGTGGTTTTTTTAAAAAGTTTCTAATTTTTATAAGTAAAAAAAAATTCAAAATATCATTTGACTAAGATACTGCAAAAGCTTTTACATTAATAAATACATTTTGGTGTTTGTCTGGTGACTATACATACTAATCTGATTTTAAAAATAGTCACCAGTCCTCAGGGAGAGATTTGCTCTTTCATACCAGCTTTATCTTGTGAAACAAAAACTATTTTAATAATCAAATTCATATGCCTCTGCATATTCATACTCCCCAGATGCTCTGGTAGCACAATCATTTGAAAATCCCTTGGAAAATAGTATTTACTGACAATACTTGGTTTTTCTTGGACAAGGCTCTAGGAAATCCTCTCACTCAATGACACAGTGAGCTTTCTTCATGCTCCTCTTCTACACCTATCCTGTTCTCTAGTCAATGTATTTTTCAAGCTTCCAGACAAGTCTCCAGAAGCTTTTCCCCTCTTGGGAGGGGAAAAATGTACTTGACATTCAAGTCTCTCTTTTCTAAACATTCTACCTCAGTTTACTGCTCCTTTAAGTTTCAGTTCACACACCCAGATGAAACTGCTAAAGCCAGTTTTCCTTAGCTCCTTAGTGTCTCAAAGCGTCTTCCTACAACTCTTCTCAAATATTCTATATAAATAGCCAGGTGGCCTTTTCCCCACTTGCACAAGCAACTCCCTGAAGTCTTCTTAAAAGAATCTCCTCTCAGAGGCTCCTGTATTTCTACATCTTCTGTAAATGGCAATAAGATAAATAAAAATAGAATTAATGCATGTTGAGATTAAAAAGTTATCTTCTGAAAGTATCTCTAGCAGACCATCTTACTATAAAGATCCCTAGATCCATTAAATTCACTCTTTTAGAAGGATCCAAAGAGATGGTCAATAAATAGTGACAATCTAAGATAGATCTGCAAAAGGAGGTAGAATATTCCTACAATTTGTAGAGGCATGGACTTGTCCATCAGTAATTAAGATTTCAGTTAACTCAGCTTAGTGAGCTTCAAGTTGATTACACAGCATGAGAATATTTTTATTCAAGGGTTTATAAAATCTCCTTTCTTGGTAGAGATTTTTTCCAAACTACAAAAACAGATTGTGCAATTGATTTAGGGAAGACATGAGAAGTACTGCAAACACCATTTTTTCCCTTCTCTACATTGGGCACAGTATATCAACACTAAATTAAGAAGGAACCCATAAGTACAAACTGTACAGAACAAATACTATTTTAAATTACATGGATTTGTAAAACATCTTTAGTTTAACACGAGAAGATAATCTCAGTGACAAACCTAGGAAGTATTCTTCCTCTACCTATTTTTAGCTGCGAAGAGAGAAACTGAGGCATTTGGCTAGTGAGCGGTATTCCTCTTAACTTTGCTTCTCAACACAAACATGATGAAGGTTGTACATTTCCTAGGAAGCTTTCTAAAGACTGCTGCACAAGAGACGATACTTCCAGAAATATGAATATGCAGATGTCACAAAAACCCCCTGATTTGCTACAGTGCCTTAAGGCATAAAGGTTGGCAAAATAATAATTAAAATATTTGAGGCTTGAGAAAGCTCATTTCAGCTACTCTAAACTAATATACACTAATCAATATACATGCCATCTTCCATTATATTTTTGTGAAAGTTAAGTTTACTAGCAATCAGTTATTCAACCATGAAGAAAACATATTAAGAGCAACAATATATCAACAAAAAATAGCTATGTATAAAGTAAAAAACTATTCCGCATACAAATCAGGATTTGTAGTCAAAATTAACCTCTAAAGGAATCAGTTTAGATGTGGGCAGCTAGTAGCATAGTTTTGGGGTTTATTTACATTCTTTCTGAATGCTAAGAATCAGAATATATTCTCTATTTTGCAGCTGTCCTGGTTTGAGCTAAATAGAACTAATTTTCTATTTAGTGATTTTACTTTTCAAAAATTTCTTCAAACTTCAAAACATTTCAGAAGTCTGATTTATAGATTAAGCTCCCCCCCAGATGTTTTTTAATTACAAACAAAAATATCTGAATCTGCTATTTTAAAGAACAAAGATATATCCAGTGAATCCCTAAATTTTCATACATTATCATATTTTCACATTATCATATTTGCCAGCTAACATATAGGATCATTTTTCACAGTTCAGATTTTTTTAAGTCAGTCATATCCCAGAGAATATAAAGTAGACAATTATATACTCATTCACTTTTAAACCCATAAATAAGTCTCAGATTGCTAAGTAAAAGCTACTTTAAAATTCTTCAAGGCCAGAACAAAAGAAACACACACATACAAAACAGACTTCTAAAGATCTGTTAAATTAGATGCACAGCTAAGAACTCAATAAATAGCAGCTAATCCATACCATTCTAGTAGGAAATAAAAATTAAAGTTTATATATAAAGCATGTAGAAAGTACAGACAGATATAAAAGGAATCAAGTCAGGCAATCAATTTCACTTCAGTCAAGGTGAGTACACTGCTACAGTACATGAACAGATCTCACTGGTGTATTAAACACTGTTCCTAACATCTCAAAAGTAGATGATATAGGAAGGAGCTTAAACAAATTGCATTAGCAGTTTTGTTTCCCTCTCCATTCAAGTATTGCTGAGATTGTTTCATGTAAGAGTTGATATGTGCACCCAGGAGATCAAAGGATGCACTATTAGGGTTGGAATATGGTGAGGTTTGTGATCACCTTGTGAGATAAAGGGTCCCCACAGTACAGCACAGCACTGTGAAAGTCTTAAAATATTTTATGTTGTACCTGACTCAAAATGGATCAGAAGAACAGGTGTGGCTGTTGCACAGGCCTCTTTACAAGCAAACCAAACCCATCCCTTTTTATCGACAGAAGTTATGCACCTTAAAACAAACAAAACCAAACTTATCCTTCCAAATACTTGGATTTCCAAAGAAAAATCATAGCTAAAAATTGTTTTTCAACCATCTCCAATTAAATTCCTTTAGCTACCAAGGATATCAAAGTATTCAGCATAATAATCACAAACCAAACTATGTTCTTGCAAAAGAAAAAGAAAATTCATCTAGTTGTCATAATCAAAATGTATTTTGTCTGCTTTACTTCCCCTCCAAGGACACAAGATCAGGTAATGACATTCTGCCCAATACTTAGTGATGATATTTTAAATTGGTTTAGCTGGACAGCATAGATTACATTCTTCCAGTCTCACATTCCTTTCATTTTCACAGAATCACAGAATCACACAGAATCACAGAATGTAAGGAGTTGGAAGGGACCTCGAAAGATCATCTAGTCCAACCCCCCTGCCAGAGCAGGATCACCTAGACTAGGTCACACAGGAACGCGTCCAGGTGGGTTTTGAATGTCTCCAGAGAAGGAGACTCCACAGCCTCTCTGGGCAGCCTGTTCCAGTGCTCTGTCACCCTCACTGAGAAGAAGTTTCTTCTCAAATTTAACTGGAACCTCCTGTGTTCCAGCTTGTACCCATTGCCCCTATCATTGTCCTATCATCGGACATCACAGAGAAGAGCCTGGCTCCTTCCTCCTGACACTCGCCCTTTACATATTTATAAACATTAATGAGGTCACCCCTCAGTCTCCACTTCTCCAAACTAAAGAGACCCAGCTCCCCCACCCGCTCCTCATAAGGGAGATGCTCCACTCCCTCAGTCACCTTTGTGGCCCTGCACTGGACTCTTTCAAGCAACTCCCTGTCCTTCTGGAACTGAGGGGTCCAGAAATGGACACAATACTCCAGATGCGGTCTCACCA
>NW_010188564.1:0-1020 GCF_000695765.1 Mesitornis unicolor
ATTTATATATATAATTTACAACTGCACTTACGCTGTGCCATTATCCCAGAAATTTAGGTTATTTTTCCAAGTGAAGAGGCGCTGTTCTTCCCAGCCCCGGGTGTTGCACCCAAAATAGGGAGTGTTTTTGGGTGGCTTGTATTTTGGGAACTAGTTCTTTCTCCCAGCTGTGATTTCTGCCTATGATCCCATTCCTGTGAAATGTTCCTGAAATTTCTTCGCTTATCTAAAATTAAGAAATGTTTTCTAATGGGACAAAACCGAAACACAACCAGGTTGCTTTAAAAAATAATTTCCCAGGAATTTCTTAGCTCTCGGGTTGAGCTCTTCAGTGAAATACAGAGGCCTGCCTACATTGGAGCCAGAAGTAAATGTAGAAATGCCATCAGGACTTCCTAGCCGACGAACAGTCTTGAAGACAACGTTTGTTCCAAATCAGGAAGCTGAGGAATTACATTTTTTCCAGATCTAAAAGGAAGACTGCTCCTGCCAGCCTTTCACACCAACGTACAAGTGACCTGATTTTCATCTTCCATTTAAGCTGGTAGGATTTGCAAAAATCCTATAACTTTGCAAACTCACCGACTCCAACCAAAGTGCCTACATAGGGGTTTAAATACCTGCTTTAAGAAAAGATTTGCCTTAAGCAATACAACCAGATGAGCGGTTTCCCAGTTCCTCCTTGCCCTGGCTCAGGAAAGGAGAACACTTCCTCTTCCTCCTGCGGGCCCCAGACTTCCTGTGCCATCTATTTATACCAGGGCTGTAATGAACCCCAGTTTAACCGCTTCCTCGCCTGCCTTAGCCTTGGCTTTGCAGCTTTTAAACCTCTTTTTGTTTTATGTCTTTTCACTCCGCTTGTAACTTCTAAAGGTACGTGTTCCCCAGGGCTTGATTTTGGGGCCAGTCCTGTTTAACATCTTTGTCACTGATGTGGATGAGGGGATTGAGTGCTCCCTCAGTTTGCAATGACACGGAGCTGGTGGCACTGTTGATCTGCCTGAGGGTAGGGAGGCTCTG
>NW_010188565.1:0-8626 GCF_000695765.1 Mesitornis unicolor
TCCTAATATTCTGTGATTCTGTGAAATGATGGAAATTGCAAGGAGTTTGATTGATTGATTTTATATGTCCTTGACAGCAGAGGACATGTTCTTGGAACCATAAGTTAGTCATCTGTGCTTTTGGTTAGGATGAGCCATATTTTCACAGTAATTCAATGGCAAGTTATTTCTTTCAGGAATATGAATGCTATTCAAACATTTGGTTTTCTGCCCTCTCTGCAGGGCTGTCTCGGGTATCCTGATGGCATCTGTTGTATTTTCACTTTATTCAAGCAGAGGCAAACCAGTATCTTGCTAGTGAATAATTTCAGGTTCTAGATGGAAAATCTAATGAAATTCATTGCTGTTTCTTTTCCTGTACTCTCAAGGCACTAGAATTTTTGAGACAACAGTTATAATATCACATATCTGCTGATCTAATTTGAGATCAGACAGCTAGCTTGTCATGTAAGTGTTGTACAATTGCCAACCAGACAGGAAAAAACTGGTTCTTAATTTACTAGGGAATAAACTTGTAGTAAGTCAGCTTTATATTTGGTTTATGAGGAAGTCTGCATAGTAATCTCTTTGCAGTCAACTGCTGTTTACTGTACTAGGAATTTTGGACCTTGATCTAGTTTCAACTACAAACTTCACTCAAATTTTACAGGATGTTGCTTGGTCCCCTGCTAAATTTGAGTTATTTAAAATCGATGCTGGTGGATGCTTTGTACACGACATGGCTGTGATAGTTATATCTAGTGGTGTTATTTTCTAACTAGTGTGGCAGATACCTAACATTCATAAGGGTTTTTTTTTTCTGGCAAAGGAAATAATGAAAAATGTCACAAGGGTGAATTCAAGCCCTCACTGATATTATATTTTGTTAACTTGCCGACAGAAGTCCACTAAAATGAAATGCTGTTGCAGAGGTCGTATACTCTTACCAAAGCACAATTCATGGGGCTGGGAAATTGTATCAAAGTAAACATTCATAGGCAAACTTGAATGTAAAGAAACTGTAAGGAGTTATGTTATTTCTATATGCTGTCTTTCTGTTGTTATTGGCAAACTCTGGTTTCAACTCTTCTTGATAAATGCTGTGCCTTCAACAGGTGAACTGCAGAACTTCCTGCAAGTCAAGTTCTTGAGATTCAACTGTCACTGTTCAGTGATTAAATTCAGTTTACATTAATCACATTTCTACTGAAATTTCACACTTTTTTGTCTTCTTTCCATGCAACAGTTAAATGTCCTCACACTATAAATATGTGTTGTATAGGAAGACTCTTGATAACTCCAAATTGCTTTTCACTTGTGTATGAGCCAAGCAGATCTGTCCCGGATTGCCCACAGCAAATTGTAGCATTGTGTATAATGCAACATCCATACTGAAAGAAAGCACAGTAACTTTTTTGCCATAATATTTAGACTCTTTCTCCAGATGAAATGGATCTATACCTTCACAAACTGGTAATTAAAGTTTAAAATATTGTATTTGTTTTGGTTTGAATTATCCACATGTATTTTACAAATACTTCTATCTTGTGTTCATTTTACTGTTCATCAGGGTGTCCTATTTAACTCCTGTATTTTTCAGTGAATTCAAATGCAGTGGGTTAGACAGAGGTTTATGTTTCTCAGGCCTTTGTAGTAGGTCCAGCTCTAACTCTTCTCTAAATAAAGCTATGAACAAACCACCATGCCATGTGAGTTCATTGCTATGTTGTGGGGATGTTTTCCAGTGGCATAAACCCAAATCTGTGTAGTTCCCCAGTGGCTCAGAGATATCCAGCCTTTCCAAACTCCTCATCTGCCATCTTAACTTTGAAAAATGCAGTAACTCAGTAGGAGTTACAGGAACGGCCAATAGGGAAACATTCATTAGGGCATATCACAGCTAAGAGTATTTTATAGCCCACTGATAGGTGTCTTGTCCTTTCAAAGCAGTGGAAAATGTCTTGTGCTCTGCTTTTGATTTGCTTTTCCTCTTCTGTACCTTTGAAACCTTTCCCCCTGCTTTCTCTGCTACCTGCAGAGCTGGCTCAAGGCTTCTTGCCAGACTGGCCAAAGGGAAGGTGTGCTGCCCCACAGATCAGGGTAGAGGCAGGAGCAGGCTCCCTGCTAAAGGAAGGAGATGTTTTTCTTTCACCTTCTCTTCATCCTTATGTTTCCCACAGCTATAGGGCTCATATTTAACCCAGTCTACAAACATCTGGTAGATCATATCTCCCTGCTCCCTTTTTGCAGCCAAGGGAACTGCCAAGTCTTTGTCATCAGAGAACTGAAGTTGGACAACACAACTCCCCAGGGATCTCTACCAACCAGCCAGCTATCCTCTACCTGGGGAGATCTGATTTTTGTTTTCCAGTATTTTAACATCCTGTCAAAAAGCTGTTTAAGGTATTTTTGCTTCCTATGAAAGGTACTTTCAAAGTTATTACTTCCTTATGGAAAACTTCACTTTCCACATTGGAAGTTTCAAAGCAAAGTCTCTGTCTACTAAGAGTTTCTGTCTGACCTATTTCCAAGCTTCAAGCATTAAATCCCACCTTGCATCTTGCCTTGAAAAGAGCCAGGACTCCACCCCTTATCTCCTGCCCTGCATGCATTGCCCAGCTCCCTCGCTGCCTCTCTTCCCCATTGCTTTGCACATCCTATCCAGTCGTCTGGTCTCTCCAGGAGTGGCTGGAAAAGAGGAGAAGCTGGCAGCAGCGAATCTGCCTCCTCTTGGTACAGCCTGCTGTGTGCTCTGATTCTGCTCCATGCATTTTCTGCATTCCCCAGGGAGTTTTTTTAAAGCCTTTGTCATTCTTTAATAATACACCTCTTTAGTGTTCAGAAATAAGCACTGTGCGACATCTGCAAGGAATTTTTAAGATTGAACTGCTTTTAAAAACATCTAATGGATAATTTGCTAGGTGCTATAACACACTGTTCCTCCAAAGTAAGAGAAATATCACCCTTTGGAATCTAGTTTCGTTAAAAAAAAAATTATGAAGGTAAGCTCTGACTAGTTTCCATGGCTACCATCTACTGTACATCAGCATTCGCTGTGACCAGCATTTTAAATGGACCAGGGTGAGTCCTCTGTACCCAAATTCTCACCTGTGACATATCGTGTGTCGCATTATAGAAGTGGTTTCAACTACTGACTGTGACATTAAGATTTGCTGTTAAAAAATATTGAATACATTAAATTCCAAACAAATATTATATTTAGAATGCAGTGCAGTCAGATGAACATCAGAGTTAGAAAATGCTAGAGTAATAACAGCATGTTCCCATCTTCTTTTCAGTGTAGGTAATATAGTTTTCTCATGACAGAATTTCTAACAACTACAATATATGCTCAAAGAAAGGTACTGTAATACAGTTTTCTTACAAAGTCAGGTATGCATATTTTCTCATGTATTAATTACACTCCAGACACTCTGATCATAATGGTTGAATCAATCTCTAGTGATCTTTTCCCACGAAGTTCTGTCAAGAATAACATCTTATAAAGGCTGCTGTCAGTATCTAGATATTACACACTTTTTCATAATACACCTCTTCCCCTGGTGAGGCACCAATCACTTTATTTCTGAGTCCAAATTATTAGAACCTTTGAACTTTTTTTTTCCCATCAGCAAATATTTTGGAATACAAAAAACAAGTGAGGGAGGGAGTTCTTTAAAGTTATCAATTCCCCTGGTGAAGGAAGCAGTCCAGCATGTTAATTAGTCAACAGGCTACCTTCTCCCCAGCTAAACTCCAGCTGAATAGCTGGGACAGCTAATCAGTCCTGCTACAATCCTCTGGAGCAATGAGATGAATACAAGTTAGCATTTTTGCACATGTTCACAATTGTGTCTCTTTACAATTAGAAAAAGTAGCTAGTTTTCTCTGACCCTTTCTATCTGCCCAGTTTTGAGGAGGCCTCTAGTGTAATTCTGATATTTTATTCTGCTCATACTAGCAGAAAGAAGAGTCTTCTCAATGCTCGCTGCTTATTCTAAGTATCTGATCATTATTAATTCACTGGAGCTTCATTGCAACTGGACCAAGTATAATAAATTTGCTCAGCATTCAAAAAGATATCCGAGGCAAGTGTTGGGGACTTATTTGGTATTGGGTGAGCATTAATAAGAAAATTATTTAGATGAAATGTTACACAGTGATGCACTCTGTATTAGGTAAATCAGATGTTAATGTTAACAGCATGCCTTTTTAATATTAATATCCGCAATAATCAGCCTCATTTCTTTTTCAGCCACGAAGATATTTCCCATCATGAAAACATCACATTTACATAGTTTTGAGCTTTCTATGTCAATTAGTTTCCTCCTTTTTATCTTATTAAGTTGTATGTAATGCTTCTAGTTTGTCAGAAAAAGCAGGTCAATGTCATCTTAAATGACTTGCAAAAGCTTTTACCAGTGATTGTATGGACACATAGGGCATTCTTAGGAGATATGCATGTCTGCCCTTTAATATCCCAATACTATTAAGTTGCCTGTGTACTTAGTAATGAGTTGAATAAATGAATACCTTTAAATAGTTCCCTCTTTTCTATCACATACAAAATTCCTCTCTCCTGAAGTGTATTTGTGATGTGCAATATCCAACTCATTCCATACACAAAAGAACAAAAGAGAATACCTTGAACCTATCCAGTGGGCAAATGATAAAAGCAGTAATTATGTTAATGACACTAACAGGTTGGTAACTCCGAATACTTAAAATCAGAGGTCTCTGCAAACGAGTAAAGTGGGAGAAAAGATGAATAGAAATTTAAAGCATGACCAATGTCACTTTTTCACTGTCAGATGTGCTCACTGCCAGCACTGACTCCTGAGGGCCCCGAGTAGAGACTGAGGCACATGTGTCGTGCTCCCTCTATCCCCGCGCTTCTTAGCCTGAACTTCTACCAAGTGTCATGGCTGCAGAAGGCTGCAAAGGCTGTATTACTTTGCATCCTCTGTCTGGCTAGTACACTATAGTATTTGGAGGGAAAAGGGAACAAAGATAAGTTTGTTATCTGATCAAGGAAAACCACATGTGAGAGGCTGGCTTGCTGCCACCGCCTTTCTGTATGCCACTGAATGCATACAAAAAAAAAATACTCACGAAAAAGAAAAGCCCATCTTCCTACGAAGGACTTAGCATCACTAAATTCATTGAGAGGAAATAAGTTGAAGTTTTGTTAAAAATCACAGGGATCACTTCAGGGCTACAAGCTGTCAAATGCAATGACTATGAGTGAACATGTTTGCCCAGAGCCTGTAAACCTTCAGTAGAAATTTTTGGTCTTATTTACCATACCGTTCTAGGCAGTTGCAATTCATCCAGGTCAGCATTTTTGACAGGCAGCCAGATACCTTCACACTTCCACTCTGAGAGGCTTCAGAGCTGAATGCTAAGCAGTGAGCATCATCACTCCACAGTGCATTTGACACTGACATCCCCAGTGAAACCAGGCAGCTTTGAATAAGAATAAAATAGTAGGCAGGGATGTGGAGAACAGCTCGGTTAATTGCTTTGATCAAGAAAAAATCTATTTATTTACAGGGACAACTGCAAAGTCTGACACAATATTTGAGGTGGAAAACTGCCTTAATTTTATTACCTGCACACCTTGGCAGGGTGTCAGGTATCTGTGACTGAAGTTTTTTTAGCAGCCAGAGCCAAGTATGACCTAGGCATGTTTGCTAAGATGGTTTTATGAAGCTCCACAGATAGCTGTGGGCCTTTGCAAATCTGCTGGTAAGTAAATGTCCACAGACTACACTGCTACCATTTGCTTAGTTGATTGTGTCTGGGAACAGAGTTCACAGCTACTGAAAGTGATCTTTTTTGGTGTGACTTCTTTATCCTACTCACAGTGGTGCCTAGATTGACACAACAGAGAAAAGTCTGCCATTACTTGGTCCAGAGTCTTAGATAAAGAAGGCTGCCAGGCTGAAAAGGACTTGGGGGTATTTGTTGAGAGACGAGAGAACATGAATCAGCAGTGTTCCCAGGTGGCCAAGAAGGCCAAGAGCATCCTGGCTTGTATCAGAAATAGTGTGACCAGCAGGGGTAGGGAAGCGATTGTGCCCCTGTACTCAACACTGGTGAGGCTGCACCTCAAATACTGCCTTCAGTTTTGAGCCCAAGAAGGACATTGAGGCTCTGGAGTGTGTCCAGAGAAGGGCAACGAAACCGGCGAAGGGTCTCAAGAACAAGTCTTATGAGGAGTGGCTGAGGGAGCTGGGTCTGTTTAGTTTGGAGAAAAGGAGACTGAGGGAGACTTTATCACTCTCTACAACTACCTGAAAGGAGGTTATAAAGAGGTGGATGTTGGTCTCTTCTTTCAGGTAACTAGTGACAAGAGGAAATGGCCTCAAGTTGCACCAGGGGAGGTTTAAATTGGATATTAGGAAAAATGTATTTATTGAAAGAGTGGTTGAACACTGGAACAGGCTGCCCAGGGAGGTGATGGAGTCACCATCCATGGAGGTGTTCAAGAAGCATGTGGATGTGGCACTTCAGGACATGGTTTAGTGGGCATGGTGGTGTTAGGTTGATGATTTGACCTGATGATATTACAGGTCTTTTTCAACCTTAATGATTCTTTGATTCTATGATTCTATAAAAATGTAGTAAATTCTGAAGTTATTTTTTGTTACAACTTTTCATGTTTCTACAACTAAATGATACTACTTATATACCTGTCAGACAACTTACACATTCTGATAAGAAAATAGATAATAAAAATGCTAGGAAACTGACAGCCACTTGTAGAAAATGCAATAACCTTGCTTACTTATACCCACCTCAACTTAATTCTCAGAGATGAGAGACTGGAAATCTTTCAACCTTGTATGTGCTTCTCAGATACTTCTAGCTACCTTTTTAATAACATTTGTCTAAATAAGTCACTAGAGAAATTTAAAAAAAAGGATAAACAGTTTTAAGCTGAGGGGATTAATGGGAATTCATGTTGTTCATGGGATAATAAGTAAAACAAATGTGTATGTGTGTATGTATGATACATGCACACGTATATATATGCATATATGTATAACATTGATGCATAAATCAGCAGATTTTAGGGGAAGTAGAATTTTTATAATCTTTTTTAATTACAAGAGGTAGCATGTAGAGAGCTGAAGACATTACAGCTAATAGCAGGCTCCCCATTGAGCTCACCAGACTTTAGATCAGGACCCAAAGTGTTGTACTGCTACCTTTTCTGTAAATGTTTTGTAAGCAAGGACTCAGGCAGGACATTTACACAATGCATTTCAAGAAGAAACAGATATTATGCAAGGTTAAACAGAGGCAATCACTATTTTAGTAGTATCAAGACAGAATGTAAGGCTGTTAATACATCCGACTAGGTTTTATCGTGTTTGATGGTCATAATTTACTTTCAATAGACTTAATGGTCTGAGCTATTATGCTATTATCATGTCAATGCTGTATTAGGACAGAATGTTAGTATGAGTGCTAGCAGTTTATTTAGAAGAGTTTCTTTGAAGACCATTATGTTTCATGCTATAGAAAATGATATAATATTGTTATTTCTAAGGGCATAAGAAAAAAGAACTTCGGTACTGTGTTAACCACCATTGTCCTAATTCATGGTCTCTGGTGTAATAACACTGAATATTAGAGTGAGTAGGGAAGATTAGCTTTGAAATAGGGAAGAATGAGAATTTATTTTAGATGAACAAGAAAGACTGTAGAAAGACTGAAGGCAGATCCTCTAGAACTAGCTAACATCTTTTAAAAAGCACAAGTATGTTGAATATTTTATTTTTAATTTTTAAATAAGTTGATTTTCGTGTTTATTCAGTTTGTATTCCAATCAGAGAAATTTAGTTAACTATAGGATACACAGCATGTTTAAGGTTAAAGATACAGAGTTTTATTTATAAGCCAGACTCAATTGTGCACACCTACATGATCTCATTATTAAATTTTTTTTGCATGTGCTAATGTAGTGTGAGCTGCTGGCTGCCTTGCAGGGAACCCTTACATCTTTCACAAGCCTGACTTTCTGCATGACTGTCCAGGGGCTGCAGTGGGGGATGTTGTCTGTGTGAGCTTCCTAATAGATAGGACTGGATGCGGGCCCACATGTGACCTTCCCAGTAATGAGGACAGCAAAACAGCACAAAGCAGCATTTCCTATCATGTGACCAGAGTATGTGCCACAAAGGATAATGCTAATAGGGAGTTACTGTCCTCATAGCTCTTCTGACAAATTTGTTCCTGCTCACAGAGGTACCTTATCCTGATAGAAACATAGAACAATTTAGGTTGCAAAAGACCTTTTACAACAATCCAGTTCATGTTAAACTTACTTCCTTTGGGTCACTGTGGGATCTGCCATGCAGGTCCATATCAGGCATCTGGTGTCTGATTAAAATGACTATTTCAATTTCTAAGGCTACTGCTAGACATTTTCTGCCAGTCTTGTGTACTTATAAGAAGGATCCCAAGAGCTTAATCATCTCACATTCATTTGAAGTTACTGATTTTTTATAGAGAAGTAAAATCAACAGGAGTTTATTTAAGTATATAGTTTCTACTTACTTCTAATGGAGACTTTTAGAATTCAGATGGAGACTTTTCCATATTCTTCCTTGGAAGAAGGGGCAGGCAACTTTAAAAA
>NW_010188566.1:0-13179 GCF_000695765.1 Mesitornis unicolor
TATTTACATATATATATTTACATATATATATGCCATTTTTAAGCAATAAAGCCATAGATATTTGGTAGAAAACTCCAAATAGCTTTAAACATTTTTTTTTCCTAAATAGCAGCTCAAAGCACTTTTACATCCATAAAAACCCTTCAGCCATTTGGTTTAAGCACAGCATCCATCTCCTAATGCTTTGCAGGTGGGGGCCTGTGCCCCACAGTGAGATTTTTCCTAAGCCACATCTGCATAGTTGGGGATGCAGATCTGGTGTGTCTGATTGCTTAATGTGGAGGAGCTGGGGCTGGGTGGTGGCTCAGGGAGGGTGATGGGACCCAGCTGTGCAGGGGTGGGGGCAGAGGGAAAAGCCCCTGGGAGGCTGCAGGAGATGGCTCAGAGCAGTTTTGGGGTTGGTGTCTTTTTACCATCTCTGTTTTGGCTTGCTGGGTCCTGTACAGCAGGAGAGGGGGCACATGGACCAGGCATGGCTTGGAGATGTGGGAGTGTGCCTCTGAAAGAAACAGCACAGGTAAAGCTAAACGTGTGTGGTGTGTGACTTGTATTGGTGTATTCAGTGTGAGGGTGGGGGTGAGAGTGAGATGGGAAAGGGGAAAAGTGGCCTGGAGTGCAGTTTGTAAAGGACCAGAAAGTGAAGTGGTTCTGCTTTTTCAGGACGGAAATTTATTTTTCTGAAAGTGTGGAGACTTCCTTTAAAGAAAACAACGATGGTTTTAAAATAAATATGTATCTCTTTTGCAAAAGAAGTTCCTCAAGTATCGAACTCTTTCAGATAAAAGAAAGCCTTTAATAACTGGTTTCTTAGTACTTTGGGTATTTTATATTTCTGGGTTTCAGTGCTGTGTTTCCTGTACTTGTTGCTGCTCTGTCGTTCTGGGGTTTGGTCACTGCCTGCTGCAGTGGTTACAGCCCCAACCGTGGCTCCCTCCCTTGAGCGCTCCACAGCAGCGGAGCCTCTTCCTCCTCCTGGTGCCTCGAGTGGTGGATTTTGGCTGTGACCAGGTCATAAATGTGCCCTGGGCTGGGACAGCGAGGCCATGGCTCTGCCAACCAAAGGGGTTCCTGTGAGCTGGATGCAAAGAAGCTGTAGAAACCCACAGGTTTCACCACCACCTTGTTCAATTCTGATAAACTAAAAAACCCCATTGGGCCAGCTCTTCTGGTTCCCTCTGCCGCTGGGTGCCCGGGGTCCCATTGCCGCAGGGTCACTCTGGGCTGTGTAACGCGTTTCCTCCCTTAAACCGCTCCGGAGCAGCGAGTGCTGTCCCCTATGGAGCAGCCTGCAGCGATGCTGTTTCTGCGACTGCCTGGGGGTGGCAAAGCTCTCCCAGGCTGCTGGGAAGGGCCGTGGAGGGGACACCCGGGGCTGGGCTGAGCGCTGTGGGAATCGGGAGAGCCGGGCTGGGAGCTGTGGAGCAGACTGGGAAGGGTCTTTGGGCTGAGCGAGGCTTTTGCTGTGGTTGGGTGCGATTTACGTACCTAAATCTTCTGTAAAGTGGTGGGTCTGTTTCCTTCCTCACGGTTATTGGTGTCGATAAAAGGAGATTTCTCTCTCTGCTGCTTTTGAAAGACTTTCCAGCTCTTGTACGATGGCAAAGTTTTTCAGTCCCCTTGACTGTGGCTGTAAAGGTGAGGGGGGGGCTGTGCGGAGAAGGAAAAGCCTTGGGGAGAGGGTGGAAATAGGGAACCTCCCAATCTCTGCTCGATGTTACTCAGTGTAGGCTCCTTCCGAGTGTTTCACCCCCTGTGAATGGGGAACAAGGCTGCGGGGACCGAGCCTGGGAGCTCCTGGCACCAGGAAACCTGCAGATGGGTGCACCCAGGCACCCCGGGCTTGCTGGTGAGTGATTTAGGAGGGACAAGGGGAGAATGACTGCCAAGGGCAATAGATGGGCAAACTGCGGGGGTTTCGGGGTTGGAGATCTCCATTTCCCAACACAGCGCTACCTAAGGAGGTCAGCACTCCCGGGACGGGGCTAACCACTTTGTGGTGGAGGTAACTGCACTGCTCCCCGTATAAAACGGCACTTCGCCTAGACGCTGCGCTAAAGCATCCTCGGGGCTCCAGCAAGCCTCCTGCTTGTTATTTTGATACACAATGGAAATATTCTTGCTTTTCAGTTGGCTGCAGTCAGTCATTTGAGTTTATAGCCCATTCGGAAGGTGAATGCCTTCTCCCAGCTCTCCTCTTTAACCTCTCCTCAATCTCCCTTCTGATGCCACATTCACAGCTCTTTCCACTGCCCGCAGGCAATTGCTGCTGAAATTATATATCTTTTAGTACAACCCTTTGAAATAAATGGTTCTCTTTTAGCTGTTAAATCTTTGTGGCTCTTCTTTAAGCAGCAGAATGAAGGAAAAGTGTTGTGTTTTGGCGAGATTATTTAAGGAGGGGGAGACACAAGAAATTATCTCAATTTCTGTGGTTGTCACGGATGGTGGATTGTTTGGGTTATTTTTTTGCTAGTTTCTACAAATAAAACACTTTATCTGTCGTATTCCCTGTTGATACAATGCTGTGCCTTTCCCCTTCTAAGGGACTGCTGCCTCTGTAGGCACCAAAGGGGTCTTTTCTACCTTTAAAGCCTTTGCAGCAGCCCCTGTGATGCTCTGCTCTTGAAGCAAATATCAGAGCAAAACAGACAGGCAGGACATGGCGAAGTTTGAAAATACTTTTATGTGTTCTGAAGTGTCTGTCCTTAGGCATGTCTCTGGAGCAGGAGGTGTGATGGAGTGATGAATTTCAAATCAGACCTCTGCAGGTCTCCTGTTTTCCAAATGGGGTTTTTTCCTTGAAGGCTAAGGAAATACTATATTCTTTTTTAATAGGAAAAACTTGTCAAAGTGATACAGCAGCTTTCCCAGTATCTGTGTGCAGAGCAACGGATGTGAAAGATGGATGTCAGGACATGTTTATTTAGCCAAGAACTCTCATCCTCCCGTGGTACCCAAGATGTTCCTGATCCCACAAGAAATATATAAAGATCAGTGAAACATCACGGGCGCCAGCAAATACCGATTTGCATTGGTTGTATTCTGGTTTCGACTCCTTGGGTGTTCTCTGTCCTCCTCTCCCCAAGTTCAGCAACAGCATTGCCTAAACTTGGCTGGTGGTCTCAGTGAAGTGTGTGCCCTTTTGGAGTCACCCGAGTCCTGTGGGCCAGCAAACATCATGGGAAGGGGTCCCGTGGCTGGTTGCACAGTGTTTTATGTCTTGGGCTTCTTCCAGCAGCTCTTTCTTTGTTTCTTCCCACTTTCGTCCTGTTTCCCTTGCCACCCATCTCCACCTGTCCCTTAACTCCGGCTGCCCTTGGTGCAGGAGGGCTCCTGGCTGGTGACCTCTGCTGCCATGCATGGTCATGGCAGGACTGGCTCACCCCAAATGTCCCCATCACCCTGAGTGGATCCCCCCTCAGGGCCAAGGCCAGGCACTTCCCTGCCCCAGTCCCACCATCCCTGCCCCTGCTGCCCTCCGAGCATCCCTGAAGGGACCAGAGCAAGCCTCATTGCAGCAGTTGTCCGAGCCACAAACGCATGCAAACTCCTGTGATGAACTTGCATTCTCGTACAAATTAAATTACAAGTAGGAATAAACCTAACTGCAGCAGACAGCAATTAGTATGGCTTTACCGTCAGGAGACCATCGCTCGTGCTGGGTAGGGAGAAGCAGCTGCTGTGCCCTGGGAGAGGACCTGTGTCCTCTGAGAGCTCCCGGGAGACAGCTCTGGTGGGACAGGGGCTGTGTTTCCTGATTTCCTTCTACAGGCACAGTACCACATTACTGAACATTTCATGCTCTGTCCTGTATCTTCCTCAGGAAGCCCCTGAGAAACATGATGCTGCTGCTGGATCTGGGTGACTTTTGGGGGCTGCTGTTTGTACCCAATCTCACACGGCATCTCTAGGCCAAGGCGTCACCTCCTTGTCCGCCTTCTCCGTCCTGCTACCAAGCAATGGGCCTGCCCATTCTCAGGTCAAATCAGAGACGATAACGAGTGATGCTGGATGGCTTTGAGCCTCCTGTCCACTGACAGCTGCCTTGGGATGGGTCAGACGCAATGAGTTCAGGTCTGAATCCCTCGGCACTGAGGGTTTAGAAACCCCAAACTTGATTGACTGAGGATTTGCAAAAGCTGGACCCTAGTCTCCTTGTTCAAGCTTTAATAACATAGGGAATTAGTGGTAAAGTATTGAACAATTTAAAAATAATAAAACATTTCTCTAGTGAAGCTTTAATAAAAAAAAAAGAGGCTTTTGATTGGACTTTGATTAAGTACAGAGAGGGGCGGTATATAAAGCATCCCCTTGGACATCTTGCTGCTATAACCACAATAATAAAAGTTTGGTTTATGTAACAGCTTGCAATCCATGTAATGCACTTTAGTCTGCAGTGTGGACATAGAGCTGAGCTGTGCTGTGATTGCCAGGAGCTGTGGTAATCTGTTATTCTGAGGACACAAGGGGTAAATAAGAGCTTTTCTGTAAAGCAGGGAGACTTTTCAGTAAGACCTTTAATAGAGCAGTGAGATTTTTTGCCATATATACCTGGGCATCATTGCAAACAGGAAGATTTAGTGGCAGCTTCAAGCCAGAAGGTTCACGAGCAATTTATTTCCAGAGCACTGTGCTACTGCATATGTTTGTTCATGGTAAAGTAAAGCCATTCAGGGCTTCTTTTTTCCTATCTTTTTCTTTTTTCTCCCCCCGTTTTTCCCCAGGCTTGACGCTGCTTCGTCTGCTGAAGCTTCAGCTTCTAATGCAATGTTACTGGGTGCTTAGGATCCGGGGGAGTAGAAGGGAGTCATTAAAGTTGAATCATGAGAAATAATGAAGCTCCTGAAGGTGGTCCATAAATTATACAGCTGTTTATTTCTCATGCCTCTGATCCTTCCAGCCTGGATGGGGTTTTGTTCTTCACCCTTCATCTGTCCAGGGGAGAGGAGTAAGAGAAGGACGCTCCTCCTCGGTCTCTGCCTTGTGTTTCCAGTGGTGAAGTCTTCCTCTTCCAACAGAAGCCACTTAATTACCTCAGTGGAAACTCTTCCACAGGCTGGAATAGCCCCAAAATAAATGAATTCATAAATACCACCAAGAACAGGTTCCATAACTTGCATTTGCCTCAGTTAACAGACACTCTCCCTGCAGGCTTCAAGCAGGGAGGGCTGATCAAGCGGGTGTCCTTACGTTGTGCTTAGCTCTCCAAAAGCCACATTAGCTTTGTGGGCAATGTATTTCCAAGAGATTAATGGTTTATAGCAAGAAAAAGCCCTGCATTTGCAACACTGGCTCCAAAATATCCTTGGGTTTTGCTGACGTTTCAAAGCAGGTTTCATGGTTTCCAGCCGGGCTCTGTAACCACCTAGGCCAGAGAGAAGTCCTGGACATGCAATTGGGTAACTTGTGTGGCTCGAACACAGCTTCAAGCTTTTCCTCATTAAGCAAAGATCCTTTAATTTGAATATTTGGGCTCCAAAATCCCATTTCGTAGGGTAAGCAGCTGGGTTTGCATCTGTCTGAATGCAACAGTGGCCTTCGGGTAATGGCTGATTTTCCTCGGCCTTTGGATATCATGAAGACCTTGAAGGCAAGAACATCCAGGTCAGATGAGGAGCAGAAGAAACAAAATATTAAAAAAAAAAGATTAGGAAGACCTTCAGGAAACTGTTCTCCATCCTGCTGTACCCCATGGCCAGCCATGCCTGAGCCTGGTCTGGTGATGGGATCCCACAGCCTTCCGGGGCAATGGAATATTCTTACAGCTTTCCATGACATCTATCTCGCATATCCTGTTTTAATCTCCTTTCTGTTTGCCCCATCCTCATGAATGGTTTCTTTCCTGCCTCTTCTTTTCTGGCAACATTTTCCCTTGAAAAGATGGGTACGGTCAGCCTTAAGTTCTTTCCTGTAGAAACTTTGAATGCTGTTTTTTTGCAATGGGAGCAATCCCCATGTCTAGCAGTGAGGCTCCTGGAGCTCGCAGGTGAAGGGCACCAGGGTTTACCCAGAGTTCAAACCCAGGGCAGAGAGGAGAAGGGTGAGCTCAGTGTGGAGCAGGGAATAGCGCTGCAGTCAAACCCCGTTTATTCGGGGAAGGGGAAGACAGGCAGGATGCGAGGCTGAGGTCTGTTACCTCCTCACCCGTCACTCTGTGCTGGGGAGCGTTGCATTGGGAGTTTTACTGACCTTGCCAGCAAAATCCCCAGCTGTCTGAGCCAGGTCACCGTGCCAGTCACTGTCATGCTGAAAGAAGATATCCAGCTAGATCTAACTGAGGAGGTGTCCTGCCATGACTGGAATGCCTATCTCCCTCTGTAGGACACAGTGTACGTGTGCATATAGCGGGCTGCTGGGTTTTGATGTGTGTCACAGAATTTGCTGTCTTCCTGACTGACAGAAAGCACAAACACTTATTAAAGCATTATAAGAGCAGGTCAAAGATGTCATGATCTTCCAAAGCCCAAGGACAGTCTGTTGTGTTTAAATAGTGTTAAAATTATACTGTTTTTCACCAGAAAACCCCATCAAGTGCTAGTTTGTAGCTTTTAATATAGAGTTTCTTTGGTGTTTTGGGTTTTTTTGGGTGGATTTGGTTTTTTTAGTAAAGTGACTGTGTTCTACTTGTTGTTAATTAACCTCTAGCCTTCTCCTCATTGCTTAAACAAGACGGCGCAGGAGAGGATGCTGGTGTTATTAAAAAGCAATGGGAGCAGGGATGGGAAGCAATAATTACACCTTAGTTTGCTGTCAGGTGGCAGTCTGGCCTGTCCTCCTGCCTGGCTCCTTATTGCACGGTCTCGGTCGAGGCTTTGCTGTATTGGGGAAGCTCACAGCAAAGTGAAGCCTGGAAAACACTGGTCTCTTTTGTACTGTTTTATAATTCATGAGTGTTAATGGCTTAAACACTGTTCTGTGAGCAGCGCACGACGCAGCGGGGAGGCAGAAGTGGCCGATGCTGTGTGATGTGGTGTGTGCTTGGTGGCAATGTAGCTGTGAACCGAGTAATTGGATATTATAGCCCTCTGATGTTACCATAGAGCCAAGGGACTCCAGTAGGTTAGGATGACCTCGTGTTAGGTCCCACTCAAACTTGGAAAAAGGAGATCTCTTGCCCAGGAGAAGACACAAAGCGAGCAGTGACTGCAAGCACAGGAGATGAAGGAAACTCCAAAATAATATCGCTCAACTTCTTGGAGCAGAGCTGTATCGGAAAATATACCCCAGGAGGGTTGCTGGTCTCATAGGGTACATTTGTAGACAAAGGGAAGACAGCACAGCCCACTTGGGTTTGCTTAGAGAGGAAAATCCCCAGGCAGAACAGGAATTTGGGGAGCCTAGCAAAGGATGCGAGCGGCTGGTTCAGGAGGGAGCGGATGTCTTGGTGCTAAATGAGCAGTAGAAGGCAAAGCGGGGTTGTCTGTGAAAGCCTTTGAAATAAAGACAAGCAGTTTATGTTTGATCTGCTATACAGAATTCAGCGCAGAGAGGTGGTCAAAGCAGTAGGCTTAGAAAAAGACCTCTGAAACAGCAACTGATGCAGGTACCCGCAGGAGCGTGGTGGGCAGGGGAGATAAAAGGGCTTTGCAGAGGAGGAGAGGGGAGCTGGGAGAGCTGCAGTGGTGTGGGGAGCCAGGGAAGGCTGCGCTTCCCAGGTGTTGTGTGGGAGAAATCTGCAAGATTTAGACCTCGGAGTGAGCTGGGGAGGTCTGAGCAGCGCTGTCAGTGGGCTCGAGGGGAGCTGCTTGAGCTGGAGCTGGCAGATGGACATCCATGAGAAGCTGGAGATGCCAGGGGTGATCATGCAGAGAACAAGGGTCCCGTGGCCAAGAGCACCACAAGCATCTCTGCAGCATCCCCTGCTCCAGAGCCCTGGCAGGAAAACGCCCCTTTCCCCACTCCTCCTAACTTTGGCTTCCCTCCTTTCTCATAAGGTACTGAAGAAATGTCAGTAGGTTGGTGTTTCAGTCAGAGAACAAGGAAGGAAAAAACCTCTAACTGCATGCCCTCAAGCCATGTGTAAATGCTCTGTTCTGCTGCATTGTTACTCACGGAAAAGAATCTCCTAACTTTCTGTGAGTAATAATATATATGTAACTGTCAACTACTGGACTTGAAAAAATAAGAATTATTATTTTTTATTATTGGTCACTCATTAGTCCTAAAAGTAGGGAAGCAAATAAGTAGCTTCTAGGTGATATTAATTGCAAGTAAGCAAATCAGTAACTGATTTTCCCATGGCTGCCGAGGCTTTGAGGAGCACAGCAGGATAACATCACAAACGTGCTTGTTCCCACATTGGCAGCAGGAGCTGATTCACCACTCGGGCTCAGCACGAAGCCCCTGCGATGTGGCTGCCCCTTGGGAGCACCACGAGCTGCTCCTGGAGAGGGGGCACCCAAATCAGCCCAGCCCCCCTGTGATTGCTGCCGCTCTGGTTCACAGGGCAGGAAATCACCATTTCTCATCTCGCCAAGGCGCGAGCATCTGCAGTGATAGATCGGGGCAGGAGGAGTTGTGGAGCATCTACTGATAAGCGGCGCTGCATATTTAATGCAAGGGATATTTTCAGGATAGCTGTGTAATTGGGAAATTAAATCGTCTGAATGTTGGCATACATGCTAATTATACTGAAGACAGCGAGAGGAAAAATCTCCGTCTTGCGTGTAGCGTACATAGCTGGGAGATAATGACATTTTAAATTCACACTCACCATCTTGGTGCACAAAGATGAAAATATTTCAAGTACGTGCATCCTGGTTGGAATGCATGTGGAAATAAAACAAATGTACTGTACTTTTTTCTACAAGTTTTTTTCTGACAATACCAGGCATATTGGGAAAACTTGAACTCGCAAATCAGCTTTACTAGCGCTTCTTGTTTTCCATAAAAGTTTTGTGCTAAAAAAGAGACTATAGGTATCGTAATAAATGGCTATCTGCTGCGCCTGTCAATTTGCTTGTCTTTACTTACAGATGATTTCGGGTGTCTGTTGTGTTTTGTTGTCGTGCAAAGGAAATATTTTGGCTAAAATGTGTCAATGCTGTTTTAACTGAGTCATTCATTTGCAACAAATGAAGCATAAAGAATGCATTTTGGAAGCTACACTTAACAGAATTAAAATCATCACACCGTTCCTTCCTTAAATACATTCTATTCAGCATCTTGGCTGTGTAATGAATGGCATAAAACATCTATCTAGTCTCATATAGCTCTACCCTTGTACAGCGCTTGCGACATGAGCGGGGGATTCAACCTGTGCCATGGAACTGGGGTTTTTATTGATTAAAAAGGAGATAGAGAAGAAATATTCACAGTTCAGTTTGTTCTAACCAGGTTCTTCCTATTGGTGAGCTCTGCTGTTAGAATCTATGATGCTCTGATACTGTCTGGAGCCGAAAGGAGCTGGTGGCATCCATACGATCCGTCCCGTTATATTGTGCAGTGTCCACCTTCCCAGGAAGAGATGCACTTTTATTGCATTCACTTGGTCAGCGTGATTACTCGTATGCTTAAAGTTAAGTGTATACCCTACAACAGCCTGCGAGTTTAGATCTTCTCTGATGTTTCTTTGGGCCTTGATGATCAAGCAGTGCTTTGTTGGAGCAAGGAGTCTAGTGCAATAAAATTAAGCTGTTAAAGAATGTCTCCCTGCTGTTTGTACATGACACGCTTGTAGACTTTTTTGGTATTGTAAGTTGTGACATAGCTTTTGATTAACACTTATAAAAAGACAAGATGGGAGATTTCGAAGTGCTTGCTAAAATTATTTATAAATATGTTGGGAATTACTCTGAATAGCTTCAGGGTGCGGATAAAGCATCTGCTCGTCCAGCATAAATAATGACTCACATTGCAGGTTCTGGGGGTGCAAGACTGGCCCTGGGGTGCTGTCACAACACAGATGCTCGTACTTGGGCAGATGGGGAAACGGAGCCAGTGTCGGCAACTGCAGGAGTCGGGGGCTGGAAAATGCCGTGGGATTTGGCCACCTGAAAGCTCCGAGCTTTTTGTGGGGCTTTGGTTTTTTTTTCCTTTGAAAAATCTCAGCCAGATCTGCAAAACTGCCCAGCTCCTCCCTGCGTGTGACTCTGCCCAGTCCTGGTAGGAGGAAAGTGCACGGATCAGAGCCCTGGACCCGAGCCCACAGCAGAGCAGTGGGGACACGAGTGGGGATCCTGTGCCATGAGCCGAAATGCTCCATTGAGCAGGACCAAGGATGCTGCCCCCCCACTGCCGCTAACCAAAACCTTGCGCCCTGGAACTGATTGCTCAGGGCTCTGCTTTACCTGGGAGAGCAATGAGCACTCTCCTTTTGCTGCATGTAGATGGGGCCAAGGCACCACTTGGGCACTTGAAGTTGCCCCAAACTATCCTGGCCACCCAGGAATTCAAAATTCCCCTGTGCAGGTGAGAAACCCTGCATCCAAGAGAGCAGGGAGTCCATCAGGCCCTCACTGGCTGAGCTCAGTATTTAAAAGCCCATTTCCTGCAGTCCTGTTCCCATCTGCCATGGAGCAACTGGTGCTAAACAGGACCCAAAATCTCAATTTGGACACTGCTGCTTGAGAGTCTTGGCTCTTATTAGAATATCTGCAGCTACGCTAATGGACAGTCCTCCCCAGCAGGGGTTATTACCAGGAATAAATGATACAAGACTTCTTTATATACATGTGTGTATGTATATTGCTTGGGACCATCTGCTCCATCAAAAGCTGATTTACCCCAATCGGGTTGAAATTCAGTCCTGGTGTGCTGGAGGCAGGAGGGCAGGGCAAAGGAGAGCTGGTGGGAAGTTGGTGCTCCTCAGTGGGAGGATGGAGCTGGCAGCTTGGGCTGAGTCTGCTGCAGCAAAATGTTCTACAAGCACCCAAAACTCTGCGATTGCAGCCTGTATGTGATACGTGTATGTGAGAGAGAGCTGTGGGAAAAGTATTCTCTTGCAATAGACAAGTTTTAGTATATTCTTCACTTGGTAAAAATGGATATGCTCGTACACTTAATGAGACAGGAAAGAATCTAAAAGGATTAAAGTACCCTTAATATGGGCATCTTCCATTTGCCCTGCTGTCAATCTGCTTAAAGCACCTGGTCTGACAGAAACCGTGAAGATTTTGTCCCTGATGTGCTGCTGTGAGAGGATGACCTAGGAGGTGAAGATAAAATGGTAGCATGTGCCCTAAAATCTTGACCCCTTGAAGTTAACAGCTAAACTCTTCAAGCTGGAGTGGGCTCAGCCTTTATCCTTGGTCCAACAGCTCACAGGCTGCTCACGATGAACCTTTATCCTTCATTGCCCTCATCTGCAAAGTGGGATTAAAGGTTAGAGTGGAGTGTGCAGCATCTTCCAGAAACATGAGGAAGGTACTGGAGGTTACCTTGCTGCTGCAGGACGATGTGGTCAGCACAGGAGAGGTGGCACCGGGGATATGGGGTAGGACCAAGCCCTGGAGCTGCAGCCTGCCCAGCACAGGGACCAGCCCTGCCTGTGAGCTGTGCTGTGTAGAGGAACAGAGGTTTTTGTGCTGAGCAGTTACGGGAGAGCCCCAAACCTGTAGAAAGCATTTCCAGGTGCTGAAGTACTTGCCAGCGTTAACCCCAAACCCATTTCATGTTCTTTACTGAGGTCAGTGAACCTGGGCTGGCAGTTTTCATCCTTAAAGCTGTCACCGCAGAAGCTGCTCACCCCAGGGGCTGCAGACTTGTCCTAAACTCCGTGATTTTGAGTTATTGCTGCGTGCTCCTTGCAGCCCTGCACGGCTGTCCTGCCTCTGCCTTCCTCCCGAGGATCACTTTGATCTACCCACAGTCATGTCAACTGCCAAGAGAAATGACCCCTAATAATAAGAGATTCTGGAGCTGCTTAGCAGGAAATTACTACGTGTGATGTTGCTAAGCAATGTCAGGCTGGCCTGACTGCCCGGGATAATGTTTCTCTGCCGGAAAAGTCGAGGGGTGTTGGGTGGCTGCTGCTTCTTTCTGCACAGAGCAGTGGGTTCTGGAACAGAGCAAATAATGACCCTCATCTCACAGGGGCTGGGAGGGGGAAAGATCCCCCCTGAGAGCAGCAGCAGCTGCAGGATGGACAGGACGAGGCGGGGGCAGCAGGGACGGAGGAGCGAGTCCTGCAAAGGGGAGAGGGGGAACCACCCCCAGGGAGATGGGGGCTTTGCAACAGGGTGGCTGTGGGCATCTTCCCAAAGTGAAATGAAATGGTGAGGGGCAGCTGCTGGCCCCGTCGCTCAGCACCCGGGCATGGGGAGCTCCTGATCTTTGGAAGCTCCCTCCCTACACCAGTTGAAACAGAACTGGGCTTTTTAAGAAGCTGAACTCTGCTTTACTGAGGAGGAAAGCTCTCAAGATAAACAGCTCTTGAGCTACAACAGGTAGCTGCAGTTGGTGAGGCCCTGAGCCCTGTGATCCAGGGTTTTTTCCTCCAATTTCTCTGGTGTTGGAGCAGTAATTTCAGCCCAGCTGACAGGGACACAGGGTAGCACAAATTTGCCGATGGGAAGCAAGGTCTCCGTGTCGATTCTGTTTAACCAGTTTCTTCTGGACAAAGGTTTTTCCTCTTCCACTGCTTTGCTCTAGTGCTGTCTGATATTAAATATCTCCAGGAGCAGCTACGGTTCATTGCTGAATTAATCTATTTGTGCAGAAGGTGTCATATCAATGTCTATTACAATGTTGCCCTTAGCAGAATCTAGAAGCAATTTTTCATCTCTGCCAATTCTTCATTATTTCCATTTCTTATTTATTTATATTTTTAATAGAATACATTCACAGTTTCCTTTCAAAAACAACTTTAAAGATAATTTCCAAAGCTGTTGAGTATATTAATGTGCTAATAGGAAACGGAGAAAGCAGATGCTAAGTATGAAGTACATTTTCATCCTGCACTGGCAGGAGCTGGAGATGTCAGGGTGTCCCCTGCCATATGGCCTGTCAGAGCATGTGGCAGATTCACAGCTCTCAGGGGAGGGCGCGCTGCAGAGGCCATCGGATCCCACCGTGCTGTTTATGGGAACAAGCCAGACATTGGCCTTGCGGAGACTGGGTAGCGGTCGGGGATGCACCACCCACCGGGCTTTTCCCCAGCACCTTGGAAAAACTCGGAGGATGAGGTGGTACTCAAAGAAATCTTGATGCTTAGGAAGAAGCGTGTCGGAAACCTGAGGC
>NW_010188567.1:0-8615 GCF_000695765.1 Mesitornis unicolor
TCCAACTCCTGACATTCTGTGATTCTGTAAGAGCTGGGTGTCCGTACACTTTTTTGAATCTAATTTGATATTTTTATTTTATTCCTTTATCAGCAAGATTCTTTTAATGGTTGTATGTAAGCCCACATAGACAGCAGTAAAATCCATTAAAAATATTAGAAAGGGAAATATTCTACAGGTTGAGTCACCTCTAAAAATTGGCTTGGGAAATGCACTCCTCAGTGTCTGCGGTTACTGTTTGTGTTTGAGTGCTGAAGAATCTTATGTAGTCAAATACAGTTCTTAAGGATTTTTTTACAGCTGTATGGCAGTTTCTTAATTGCTGGGAGAAGAAATGACTGTAATGTGAGATCTGTTGGAACAAAGTGGTGATCCTAAGGCATCGGTTCAGACTTTATATAGGAGTTTTGGTATAAAAATATTTGTATTGCTCTAAATTAGAGACTTGATTACGTTGTGTTGTAAGCCTTTAGTTGTGGCTTATATTTCAACTGACAGAAGCCTCCTTAGATATTTCTTAGGATTTAAATGGGTTTATTACCTTTGTCTTAATGTAGCAATTGAACTAATTTAATTATTTTATTCAAATACAATATTGAAGTCACCTTGCTGGTTTGACCTTGATCTGATTGCTGTGCTGCCTTATTCCTGATTTAATTTACAGTTATTGATTGTAGTTCTCAGGATTTTTCCAGAGGTTTTGGTTTTGGTTTCCTTTCCACTTCCTTTACTGTTTGTTTTTCTTTGTTTGTTTGTTTTTTAAAAAAGATATTTATACTATTGGGTTACACCTCTTTCAAGAAGAGTGGAATCTCTGATCTCCCCCCTTGAATCCAGGGGGATTCAAGCAGGTGGTTAAGTTTCTAAAAATTGAGAACTGCTACATCTAAAAGCTTTTAAAATGAATTTTCCTTTTTTTAAGCAGGTCAATAGGAACTAGCAGGAGATGGAGGAAGAGACAAAAATTACAGTAGAAATGTTCAAGTTCAAATAACTGAGATGGTTAAAATGTTCTAGGTGGCGGTTGAGGGAAATCGAGATGAGAACTGTATATTTGAGGGAGAGGGAGAATGGACTCCCCCGCTATTGATCACCAGTGGTCTTGGATGTGTCTGCGTCTCTAGTTTAGGTGATGTATTCAGGCTAAGAGGAAAATACGCATTTATTGTTCTTCCTCTTCCTGTTGTACATGGTTTATATGAATCAATATAGGAATTTGTTTATAAAGAATATTCCCAAGTTGTTTTTCTTACCTTTTGAATCTTAAGTCATGCACCTGAAAGGGGAAAAAGATGCAAACAAATTTGAATCTGTTGACCCAGCAGTGCTGGGGAAGTGTTTGGATATCTGAATTGCAAATATTCTTATTGTTTTTAGTAATCTTGGGGATTCTGTTGCTGCACCGTGTCTGTGTTTGTTCCATGAGGGCAGGATTTTGCTCAAGAAATGCAATCGTGATGCAATACTGCTCATAAAGGGCGAAAGGAATCTAATAGCCTTGAGTTCTGTTTGTTGTGTCATGCTGTTAGCTTTTCTGAGTCGTCTGCTATTCACTACAACATTGAAAATAGATGAAGAATATTCAGGTTCAAAGGGGAAATTTTACAACCAACTCTGTTCATAAATCCTGAAGAATCTGGCAAAACAAATCACTTGCTGAACAGTTTTCTGCAGTGAGTGTTCTGTTAAATAAACTTTCTTCACTCTGTCCTGTAGAGGAAGGTTTGGAGGAGTGTGATCCAAGCTGAAGTGCTGTTATGTCAATGGGACTTCCTTTCTGTTGCTTGTGCAGTGGCTCTTAGAAGTTGTGCACTGCCCTGCCAGAACGGTGCAGAGTCAGCAACCACTTCACTGGAGAGAGAACATTTTACAGAGTGGAATATTCAGGTGTTTGATGCTGGCATCTTGTCAATGTTTCTTCTTTGAGAGACAATATTCGGTTACTACTGGTAATGACAGAGTGTTATAAATACTGGATGCTCAATAAATACTCAGTCGTCGGCTGGGAGGTGGGCTTTTTGATGTGCTGAGAGCGTCATGACTATTAGTTTAGAGGTTGCATGTCCTAACAGCAGTGGGAAAACAGACTGTAAGGGCATATGGACTGGGACAATTTCAGAGGTTCTGATGAAGTGTTTTGTTTTCAGATTCTGCTTCAGCCTAGTAGTGATTATTCTCTGAGTGAAACAAGCATGTATGATTCAGTAGCAGTTTATACTACTTACTATATGTTATTATGTGGCTTCTTTGCAAGCAAGCAAGGCAGTTGAAAATTGAACTCTTGTCAAAGCAGAAACTTCTGAAGGGTAATGAAGACTTTGTTCCCTTAAAACGTGTCCTTTTTTTTTTTCCCCAGCTGTAGGAAAGGTCTAATGCAAGTTAGTCTTTCTTGGTATAGAAATAATTTCTTTTATACTCTTTCACTGTTATGTCTACAGCTATAGGACACTAACTTCAACAAAAATTAAAATTTTTGAGGAAAGCATGGTGGACCTTCTTTTGCATGGTTTGAATAAGATACTTGTAAATGAAATGCTACTAAATGCTTAATGCAAAACATTTTGAAAAGATGAATCTCGAGATAAAAGAAGGTCCTTTAGCTGCAGTTTTGAGTTCGCTCCATTGATGTCAATGGTAGTACATTGATTTGTGTCAGCTAAGGTTCTTTCTTATATTCAGGACTCAATCTCTCTAACTGTTGTTCTTTAGAGAAAGTAGGGTACTCGTAGGTGAAAGCCCCACTATGAAACAATGAGACAAATGCTGTTGATCCATAAGACACTGGAATTCAAACTGCTGAGGCTGGAAGGCCCCTCTGAAGATGGTCTCCTTCAGCCACCGTTCTGACAGCAGTTTCATCTGCAGCAGGTTGTTCAGAGCTGTCGCCAGTCAGGTTCACAGGAATCTGATTTTTATTTTTTTTTGAATATGTAAATAAAATACCCAAACAAACTCCTTCCCCCCAACATTCACATTCTGCCTTTTAGAATATGTTTCCTTAAATCAGTTGTGTGTCTCCAAGGTGTAGCAGCATATTCACTCTTTATCTAAGAGCTACATTAAGGACTATTAAAAAATTAATAATATGGCTGCCACTTTAAAACGTGTAGGGCTGCACACAGAGTCTGTGGTGGTTGAAGAAGAGTTTCTGAAGAAAAATGATTATATTTACTGGTTGTAAAGTAGTACTTCTCTGAATGATTGAGTTTTATAATTGGTTTTATTATCTTTTTTCTTTTAGCAGAAAAACTTTTCTTTGCAATTTCTAACAGGTAGCAAAGTTTCAAATTTGTTTTCTAATTAAAGATTATAATCTTTTTACACATTATTACTTACTAAAGTCATACTGCCTTATAATTTGGTGCTTTAAGCAATTGGGAATGTACTTTTCCCTCAATATGCTTTTCATATTTTTTAGGGAAGAAATGGAAAAAACAGGATCAGATGTCTGCAAATTCCCTTGGCAGAGTTTACTTTAGACAGAAAGAAATTTTGGGTTTGGCAGCAGACAATATGTTATTTTTCAGTATTAAAGGCAGTTAAAGTTCACCTTCATGTTGACTTCCAGAACCTTCTTGATTACGCACCCAGTCAGTTTAGCAATCAGCATTCACTGTGATTGAGTTTATTTTGTACTTTTAGAGGCATGAGTGGCGTAGGCAGACAGAGGGGACTAAAAAGTTTGTAAGAGCCATCTCTAGGCAGTAATGGCGTTGAACATCATGGATATAGCAGTGGTTTTCATCCAGGAATGAAGGGCCACAGTTTCTGTTCTGTTTTTTGTGTTCTGGGCTGTCCACCGACCTTCCACAGGTAGAACCGTAGCAGAAGTTTCTGTCAGAAGTTGCATGTGTTCACCCTGCCTGGAAAGCAGACGGCTCCTCTCTGCTGCTCTGGCCGGTTGTGCCTGACTGGAGTGGTGATGGTGAGGGTTCGTTCAGAGGATGGGAGGGTCATCTTGGGAAGTGTTGCTTTTGGTTTCATTTCTGTGAGAAGATGCCAGTTACAGAGATTTTCCTTCATATCTGTTTGCTGATTCAGGGAAGTATGCGACCACAAATGGGTATTTTTTTTTAAATTTTATTTTAATTTTCTTGCCCAGTCTTCTTTCAGAGTACAAGAGATTTAACATAAGAAACCCTCAAAAAATAACTCCAGGATTAATAAAGAAAAAAACTGTTAAAAAAGCATGCTTGGAGCCCATCACAAGAAGAAATACAGAACCCTTACAAAACAGCCCCCTAGTTTATATTTAAGAACATTTCCTGTAGTTTGAATATTAGAATGCAAGACTGACGAGGAGAAAGAAAAGCTTTTGAACAACTGAGTGAATGAGTTCTGTGTTACATTAGTGAATTTTACATCATTTAGTGAAATGCTGTGATAAACCCACTTTATTAAATATTATGCTACATAAATGTGATGAAAAAAATGTTCATGTGATTAGTATTTTCTTATTGTGCACCGAGTACTACTTTGTTATTGAAAAATCTCTACTATTACAGAACTGTTTTCATTTCCTAAGAATACATCCATCAGAAGAAAACTGCTGTAAAGGTTAGATATGACTAAATGGCTTGAAATTTAGAAGCGTGTTATGTACAGAAGAAAGGACAGTGGGGGATAAGACAGGAAATTCGGTCAAAGTGATTTGTATACACAAAGGCCTAAACAAAGTGTTTCTAAGAATGCTGCTCAGGATGTGAAATACTTGAAAGTCGGCACATTTGATTTCTCCTCCCAGCCATTTGAAATTTCATGCAATAAGCAGATTTGTTGAAATGATTCCATGAATAAAATACTTCCTTTATTTTTTTCCTCAATTAATTCTGTGGAGCTGTGATTATTAAAATATTTTACATGAAATTGTTTTAATGTGTTTAGGTGCATCATCAGACTGTTAATGCAGTGTTACATCAGCAGTTAATGCCATATTGAACACACAGGCATTAAAGGTTTATGGGGAAAAAACCCAGAAAAACTGTAACCAAGTGCCATTTTTGAAATTGATGGGTAAATGTGCCAGTCAGCTTCGGACAGTTTCATATCAGGGAAGTCCTGCCTGGTTCAGCAAAAATACGTGCATCAGCTTCTTGAGATGTGCTTAAAGACCAAGCAGACTGAGTCTCCTAGAAATTCTAGACTCAAATAGGAGGTAAGGAAAATACTTGAGTCAAATGGAAATATAATTACAATCGAGGTTTGTTGTTTTTTTTCTGAACAGATGAAGAATGAAGATGCATTTTCCTGTTACACAAATTCTTCATCTGCTAACACAGTGCAGCAAATAGGCAGGGTAACAAGTTCTCATGCACACAGAGAGAAATACATATTTATAGGACATTGGAGCTATAGGTGGCCTGAACATTTGCCTTCAGCTACATCTGAGGGGTTAGGTGTTACCAGAGACTAAGTACGGTTCCTCATCTCTTCCTCTCCTACCTCTCATACTACTGGGGCTTGGAAAATATCACAGTATCTGGGGAGGGGTTTATGCATCACAAAAGTTGCTGTACTTGCAGCTGCTGAGAGTGGCACCAGTGGAGTCTTTGAGCTGCCTCTGCTTTGTTTCATGCTTCTCAGTGGCCACGTGCTTCTGTTTGACCAAGAATCACAGAATCACAGAGTATTAGGAGTTGGAAGGGACCTCGAAAGATCATCCAGTCCAACCCCTGCCAGAGCAGGATCATCAGACCAGGTCACACAGGAACGTGTCCAGGGGGGTTTTGAATGTCTCCAGAGATGGAGACTCCACAACCTCTCTGGGCAGCCTGGGCCATGCTCTGTCACCCTTACAGTAAAAAAGTTTTTCCTCATGTTCAGGTTGGACGTTCTATGCTCCATCTTGCTCCCATTGCCCCTTGTCCTGTCATTTGATGTCAGAGAGAAGAGCCTGGCTTCTTCCTCCTGACACTCGCCCTTTACAAGGTACATCAGTACCCTGTGAGCCTTTTGTCAGTGGAGCCAGTGGCATCAGCAGCTCTGGAAAAATCCACCAGTTCAAACAATGTCCAATGTTTACAATTATAGGTATATATATTTATCTTTTTTTATGAGTAAAAGTAGACCTGGGTGGTGAATCCATAACTGTGCCAAAACAAATTAAACCATATTAGATTAAGAGGAATCATAAAACGGGGGTACTGCCCTTTATTTTTTAATGGGAATCTCTCTTCTTTCCAATTCAGTTTTCTGAAAGCAGTGGTGGAACAGCGGGCTGAATGGTGCTCATTGTAACTGTGGAAAATGACAGCTCCAGTACAGTGGTCCGAGCTGTACACCAAGGGGGCCATTCATTATTAGGTTATTGGAGTAATCTCTTGTAGGAAGGAATTTGGAATGCCTGCAATCTGTCTGCCAGTCCGTTTAAATTTTTAAATAACATTATTTTGTTTAAGCTGCATGAAATCATCGCATGCATGGTAAGCTGCTTACTGAAAAATCCTTATAAAAAATAGATGCTCTCAATTTGTAGCAGGCATGCAAAATTTTTCACATTTTTCACTCATTTAAAGTCATTTGATAAAAATAATTTGCTTACCAACTGAGAGACCATAGAGGGCAAGTTTCAGTGACTATGATGACTTTTAAACCTTTCAAACCAGGTTAAATTATAGAAATATTGTTCCTGGCTATTTGGGGTCCTCATGGCCCTTGTGGTCCAGCCCCATCATACAGCAGTTCCTTCGTCTTGTCTGTGCTATTAAGGGACAGGCTGGAGACAGCTTTGCGTTTCCATCCCAAACTTGTATCTTTACCCAGGGGTAATGCACCCGTTGAACTGACTCACTCTCCTAAACCGGGAACAGCAAAAATGTGATACATGACTTAATACCTGCTGCCGTCCCTCTCACCCCGCTCACATTAGAAATGCAAGGTAGACTCTATTGCTTTTCTGTCCCATGTCCCTGTTGGAAAAAATGTCCAACTGGGATAATGTTCCTGCATAGACAGCGTGGCTTTACTGTTTTTCTTTCTGGTCTTGTCTCAGTGACACATTGCAGCAATGATAAGGCTGTAGAGAACTGAGACTTGAGAAATATTACTTCACTCTTTATGAGGATTTCATTTATTGCCAAGCTGCTTCTGAAAAAAATCTTACATATATATAGTACGAGTGGTACAAAAGTTAATACAGAGAACTGTTTGTCATAGATTTCAGAGGGCTTAAAAAAAAGAGGAGGGGATAGAATGTAATCAAGCATCAGTTCCCAGAACTAATAGTGCTGGCTCTGAACACAGAGGTTGCCGCGCTCCCAGTTTTCTTTCTTCATCATCTCTCAATGAGATCTGTATTCACCTTTACGAGAAGAGTTACCACATTGTAAGATAAGTCTGAAATCTGGGAGCCTTTTAATTTAATGACAGCCTCTTTTTTCCTTTAGGTGGCAAGGTTAAAGGGCAATCTCAAAACTTCAATAATTTGCTTTCCTTTACTTTTCTTCCTGTTAACTGAAAAGCCACTGTTTAGGAATCAAGTGGTTGACCCACATAAGAAATATTATTAATAACCTCTCTGTGAATAGGAGTGTATAATGCAGTAATAGTTAAAACATTTTTACTACGTATCAGAAATTCATTTGATATTACTTATGTGATTCTAGACTCATAGTAAAATCTTTTGTTTGTGTATAATTAATGTATTTGTCTACCACTAGGGATGAGAAAAAAGATACAGTATAACAAGACTTCTGCAGCTTGATTTGCATTCACTCCTGCCAGCTCTAGCCCTGTCTTTGATTTTAGTGGCGTTACTCTTGCTGAATGATAGTGTATATTATTACTTTGCAAAGCACCTGTGAACAAATTTGTGGCCAATCTAATCCAGCACTTTGCAAAAATCTGGACTAAAGGCTCAGGCTTGCAAACTCTTAAGCAGAAACATAACTTTTCATGTGAATCACCATATTGGTATTTGTGAGCCAATTTAGATGAAATGTTACAGCCCTTTCACAACACTCAAGATCATAACACCAGTGCTGTTTTGTTATGCCAGGAGTATTCAGATGTTTCCCAATGAGGATCACTTGTCAAATATTCTTGGGGAAGGTGGGGCACTATGGTTGAAGTCAGCCTCACTCTGTCTTGGGCTTCCTCGTTACATGGATCTGTGGTATTTTTTTTCAGATGGTATCTTTTGGATGCCTCTACATCCAGTTTTTTACTTGGATTAAGTTTGCGCTTTCAGAATGTTACCCCAAACTATACTTTAGTTTGTGTTGTGGGTTGGTTGCAAACAGATGAAATGGGTTCCTTTCAGATGAAGCTTGCTTAGTTGGTGGGATCCAGGAGTACCCCACATCACTTTGGTCTCTACAGGAAGTTCAGTCCGTGAGGCCATTCTAGCATGAGTTTGAAGTAAAAGGCTTGAGATACAGGGCTTAATAGATACAGTTAATATGGATGGATGTCACATCCTCAGCTCTCTGACTACAGATCAGCTCCTGCTGGGCTGCAGAACTTCCTAATGTGCATACAGCTTTCATTTATTTTGTGCAGAAGAGTAATAAGGTAGTAAGAAAGAGAGAGCTGCATTTTTTTTCCTTTAGATGAGCATGGTAGGAGACTTCATGACAAGTTCAGTGCTTGCAGATGACACTAAGTTGGGAGGGAGT
>NW_010188568.1:0-2661 GCF_000695765.1 Mesitornis unicolor
TTAGTTCTATTTAGCTCAAACCAGGACACCCGTTTTCACAAACGAATTTTTGAAAAATTGTATGCAATCTCATGTTGTAGCTGCTTTATGGCTAGGTCAGGACAGAATAAGAAATGCCTGATTCAGCTTGGGAGTTTGATCAAAGCACATCCTTTCTGATATACTCCAGACAGCTTCCTTATCTAGAAAAAGTCCTTGATAACTTACTGAAAGTGTGTCACCAGAGAAGGAAGAGAATGGCTAGCTGAATTTCATCCTCTCAACACCAGCATTTAGGAAAACAAAGGTCCTGCTTTAAAATGTGGATCGCTTCTCTGAGCAGATCACAGAAACAGCATGAACGGGAAACATAAAGAAAGAAGGAGCTCTTTGGCTGTGCCTGCATTAGCAAATTAAACAGACCATGGGCTGCTGGCTGATTTTCGTGATGTGCGTGCATTCGTATGGCTAAATTATCTTCCTTTTTCTCCCTTAAAAAGCCTGATCTTATCCCTGCTATTTGTTGAGGTTGATCCCTGACCTGTGGTACCCCTAAACAGTGTGCTGGCATTGGGAGGTGTACCAATAACAAGTACAGGTCAAAACTGTGCTAGGGTACACCAACACGTGAACAGTAATGGTGATCTTGAACCAGAGCTCTGGGATCACTGCCATACACACCTGATGTAACTACTCTATCCTGATTGTAGATGTCCCAAAGTTAGCTGTCTAAGGTTTACCACCTCATCCTAGATTCCTTTCATACAGAAAACCTGATTTGCAGGTAGTAATGGACCTCTGCCATAGATGGGCAAGGGAAGAAGACAAGATGAATCATCCTTTCTCCCCTTTGACTGTACAACATGCCAATATGCCCAACTTAGATTTATATATCTAATTTCAGATGCCTCGTGTTACAGAAAATGAATCCCACTATGTAGGAAAGCTGGAGAGGGACTACCAGGGCAGGTAGAGCTAGAATGAAAGGAATGGTTTTAAGCTAGAAGCGGGTTGATTTAGACTAGATATTAAGAGGAAATTCTTTACTGTGAGGGTGGTGAGGCACTGGCACAGGTTGCCCAGGGAAGCTGTGGATGCCCCCTCCCTGAAGGTGTTCAAGGCCAGGCTGGACAGGGCTTTGAGCAACCTGGTCTGGTGAGAGGTGTTCCTGCCCATGGCAGGGAGTTGGACTGGATGATCTTTAAGGTTCCTTCCAACCTAAACCATTCTATGATTCTATGATTCCGTATCTGCCCTGAAATGTGATTAGTGGAAACCACATGGATCATGAAGCTAAATTAAGACCCGATTTTTTTGTGATTTGCAAAAATCTGTGGTTTTCTTATCATTCTTTAATCTAGAGGGATGGTCATTAGAAGGGAAATCCTCTCACAGAAGCCCTGAGCTTTGTTTTGTAGCCCTGTATGAGTTAGAGCAGGAGTGCAGTAACAGTTTTCTTAGCTGTAGAAGCTGTGCTGAGCAAAGGCAAAAAAGAGGAGCTGGTGGCACACACCACTGAGTTCTGGGTGGGCTTCTGAGCTCCTGCCCAGGAGGGGCTTGCAGCAGGGCCATGCTTCAATGGAGGACCACATAAATCTGACCCATTTCTGAGAGTAAATTCCACCTGCAGCGAACAGCAAGCATTTGGGCCAAGTGTTGATGCAGGCTCTTAGGTATGCTTGTTTATTTCTCATTCATCCTCGTTTACCCACCAGGGCTCTACTGGTGCATAGTTCATCTAGGAAGGATGACATTGTTATATAGAGAGCCATATAGTAAACACATTGGGGGGGGCTTGATTGTAAGGGTATAAAATTGAATTCCTTTTCCACAAAGGAATAACTTCATAGACATAAATATATTAGATGTACACCTTATGCCAGTATAAGTGTAACCATACCAGAGGAGGGAAGGAAGGGTTATGCAGTTCATTTGCTGGGTTACTATTCCCTGAATAGTTTTTCCCTTCATCTCCACGTGTTTATGGATTTACTATTCACAGAGAATGATATTAATATCTGAATGCCTGTTGGAGGTGGAGGAGAATCAGCAGAGCAAATGAAAAAGAGAAGAGCTGAGTCCTCATAAGACCTGCACGTTGCAGAAGTCTGCACACAAGGAGGGACCCTCTTCTCCTAACAAGGGAAAGGTGCTGAGCACATAATTGAAAGTTTTTAGTAGCTGAATGCATCACAGTACAGGAAGCTAAATAAACTTATGGTAATGGACCTAAATGCTGGCTGGCTTGCTGTAATAGAGTTTTATGAAATTGTTAGAGAAATCCTTTCCTCCATGTTGGAGATTTGATTCTAGCTAGAATCTGGGGAAACCAATTTTCAAAGTCCTTCTGCTGCCCTCCAATCATCTGAATGAGGAATGCTTTTTCTGGGGAACAGGGGCACAGAAAACACAACTGGGCCAGAGCTGAGCCACAAAATCAGCATCCTCTTGATGAAATCTGTATCGCTGCCAGCCAGGTGGAGTGTTGCACCGGGGACCATCTGCCTGAAAGTCCCCACTGATTGCAAGGGCCCTCCTGAAGACAAGAAACGGGATTTGCATGCATGAAAGAAAGGAAGGATAGAGAAACAGGATACAATCTGATTAATCTGAGCCTTGGAAGAAGACATAAGTGAAAGGTGTCAAATAAAGCACCTGTGGGTGCTGAGGGAGCTGGCTGAG
>NW_010188569.1:0-5510 GCF_000695765.1 Mesitornis unicolor
TCTGGGATTCTGTGATTCTGTGTGATTCTGCGACATATTTACAACAAAAAAGGGTATATTTTTCAACTTGCTTTCATTTTGATGTTTCAAATTTAATTTGTGAAATCCTGACTTGTCGACATTCTCTTCGAGCATTTTATATGTGATCTGTGTAAACGTGGAATATCATAATCAATGACATCAAGTGTTAGTTTGGCACTGCATCGTCCATGAGATGAGGCCTTTAACAGATCTTAAACTGGTAAAAAAAATAGTTTGTCATGAATGTTAATTAACTATTTTTTACTGAACTGTTTGAAATGTAAAATCAGCAGAGTTAATTAGTATCTTCATTTATATGATGGGCAAATTCCTTTAAAATTTCACTTTCCTTTTGTACCTACACTACCATTTCTTGACAAAGAGCCGAGTAATTGAACTGCTTTAAAATATATCGATATTCATAATATATTAATTTATCAAAGAGCAGTAAAATCCGTACCACAGTGATACTTGTGAAATAAAATAAACCTCTGGCAGAGGTTTCTGTTAATGGAATATAGTAACATATACATAATAATTTTCACTGGGATCGAATCTGCAATGTGATCATAAATAAAGCAGAATAAGAGCAGTTTTTGTTGCTCCAGTCTTCCAAGATTTTACAATGCACAAATCTTTTCTCACAGAAATTTCTGTAACAGGGATAGGTACCCTTGAATGCATTTTTTTTCTCGGTGTAATATAATTCTATGTCTTCTAGTACAACACAAAGCAGTGTTTAGGTATCATTTCTGCATTTCCTGTGTTGCAGCCATTGGATTTATGCTGGAGTGGGAATTGCAGTAGTGGAAGACGGGAGTGATTCATTGCCAGGGTGTTTCTATGGAGAGCGTTTCCACTGCTGTCATTGTTGGGCTCCACAGGTGGTAGCTATGGCAGCATCGCTTGTGCACACAGAATAACACAGAGCCCCTGATCTTTTAAGGAAGGTTAAATTCTGTATTGCTAACAGTGACTTAATAAACAAAACATCTGAAGCTGTGCAAGTAAAAGTTGTCAGCAGAAGACACATAACAAGTGGTTGACACGACTTTAAAAAATCTCTAATATATACAACTGTAACTAAGATTTTGGTATATTTATCCATTCTATCTAAGGGTCACCCTTATCTCCAAAGCGATGCAGTTATGCCTCAATTATGCAAGCCAATCTATTTCGTACAGGACTCGTAAATCTCAAATTTTAGGGAAGACAAGAAAAACACAGCTTTTGCGGAGCCCCTTTAGACTCTATTTGGTATTTATCAAGTATATTTTTAATACAAAGCTGAGCTGTGGCGCTGCTGTGATTCAATATGATGCGAGGAGCACCAGAACTATGAATTCGTCTAAGAATCAGCACCATAAATCTCACAGGACCACAAACCGTGCATTAATCGCTCCTTCCTCATACTTCACCATCTGCCAGGGGACGGTCGGTAATGGCCCTTCGCTCATCCTTAAACAGTCACAGGCAGAACCTGAAATGCTCTTATGTCCTATTTGATGAAGGTTAAGTATCCCAGAGAAAAAGCATCGTCCTCTTACTACCCGAGCGATTAAAAAAGCCTCATCTCCCATTCATCATCATTTCAACAAATACTTTGCTGAATACTTTGCTGTGCAGTCACTGCGCGCTCCTGCAACCCCCTGAAGAGCTCAACCCGCAGCACGTACCCATCACCTGTCATATTGTAACAGCAGAGCTTTCCCACATGTCAGAAAGCCCCAAAACACACTTCACTGCAGCCAGGCTGACAAGGAGATAAGAAAAATTCCTTCCCACTGTCCCAGAAGAAATTAGCACCAAGTTCGTCGTGGCTCACAGGATTCACGGCTGTGCTCTGACCTATGCATGAAAACCAGTGATCTCTCAGCAAAGGAGCTGTGGTAATATCATCCACTCTTTCTTTTCTGAGCTCTGAAAAAAAAAGGTGATCTATCTGACTCATTTTTTTAATGTCAGCTTTAAACTTTTACCATTATTACCCTATTTTTATCACCATGACGCTTCTAATACTGCAAACGTTTCGCACTGATGAGATGGCCTGGGTTAGAAAAAACAGTTTAATTTTCTTCTGAGTTGAATTTTACGCAGGATTTGAAACACACGAGGTTTTTGTTGGGAACTAGCATTTGCTAGAGACTATCCAAGTCCCTCACACATTAAATTTAGTTCAAAGTTTGTATTTCAATTATTCTTAGTCTCTCACTCCCACCAAAGAAGCCAACTGCTGCTGAAGTGAAGAAAATTCTACCTTCAAAACCTAACCAAGACATGAGGCAGGTGGATGTGGACATTATTTATGATTTTATTTATTGACTTATTACTGAAGTGTAATCTACCGGATATTTCATAGATCTCTGCTGTGAGATGAGTGAGCTGAGGGAGTCTTACTGGGCTCAATCCACCACATTGACAGGGCAGGGATTGTGCCCCTGTGCTGGGCACTGCTGAGGCCACCCCTCAAATCCTGGGGTCAGTTTTGGGCCCCTGACTCCCAGAAGGACATTGAGGGGCTGGAGCGTGGGCAGAGAAGGGCAGGGGAGCTGGGGAGGGGTGTGGACCAGCCGAATGCTGGGGAGCGGCTGAGGGAGCTGGGGGGTTCAACTGGAGAGGAGGAGACTGAGGGGAGACCTTATCCCCTCTGCAGCTCCTGAAAGGAGGGGGTAGAGAGGGGGGTGTTGGTCTCTTCTTCCATGGAACCAGGGACAGGACGAGAGGAAATGGCCTCAAGTTGTGCCAGGGGAGGGTGAGATTGGATGTGAGGGGAAATTTCTGTAGTGCAAGAGTGATCAAGCACTGGCAGGGGCTGCCCAGGGCGGTGGTGGAGTCCCCATCCCTGGAGGGGTTCAAGAAGTGGTGGATGTGGCACTTGGGGATGTGGTTTATGGCCATGCTGGGGTTGGGTTGATGGTTGGACTGGGTGGTCTGAGAGGTCTCTCCCAACCTTAATGACTCTGTGATTATGTGATTAATTTTTGACATTTTTGAGATTATTTCAGGGTATTTGGAATTAGAAAATTGCTTTCCCTATTGGCAGGGTGGTCAGGCAGAGCTCTGCACTTGCTCATCTCTTCTGGATGCTTTGGTGTGTCTAGGCCCAACAGCACCCAAAAGCAAGTCTGTACTTCTTCCAGGTTTTTAAGCAGGCAAACCAGCAAATTACAGTGACTTGCAAGGAGAATCATATAGGAATGATGTATCCAGAGCAATTACACAAGATAGGAATGTAAGAGCAGTTACACCAGGTCAGACCAATGTGTATGTGTGCCCCTATCCCACCTCTGTCAATGTACAAACCCCTTATCTCACAGAAGAGGAGAGTTATAACATGACATTAAATGATATTCACCATCTCACAACCTGCAGCAAAGGACATCTCAAATCAGATGTGTTTCACAGTCCTTAACAGATAACTTTTCTTGTCTCTGAACCCTTTCTAAACCCATCCCAACTTTGAAAACCTACATTGTGTGGCAGTATCGCACTGCTTCTATCTGAAGTATTACTGAAGTATCTACTTCTGCTCTACTACTTTCTATCTCCTTTTTCCATGTGATGCACACAAGTTCTTCTGTTAGAAATACAAATACTGTCTATTTGCTTTTCTCATGCCTCTCCTGATGTTGTAAACATCTTCCATAGCACTCTCTGAAGATCTCGTTTCCATACTAGAAAATCCCAAGCTAATCTGTTGAATTAAGACATTCTGTTTCCTCCATCATCCTTCTCACCTTTTATCCTTTAACTTTATCACTTTTAATATTTGTTCATCACGATGGGCTATATTATCCTTTTCATTTTCCCCCTCACTTCCTAAGGATTTACTCTTTGCTTTCTTAATTGCTACAGAGCACAGCATTGTTGTATTTCACAGATTATCCAAAAACTGTTTCAGAGAGCACTGGAACATCTAAAACCTTTTCCGAGAGGTTCCTAAACCTTTCCTGAGAGGCAGCTGCTGATTCAGAGCCAACCTTTCCATTTGCAAAGCTAAGATCTTCCCCTCTTTTAATGTGTTTTACCTCTCAGTACCTATTAACTTGCTTTACGTTGAATTTCTATCTGCATTTATTTATCACTCGGTATTGTGAGAGCTCTTATACGATTCTTCACAGTTGTCTTGCACAGCTACAGATCAGCCTTTAGGGGTAAAGAATAAGGTTAATGATAAATTATTGTTAAATAATGTTAAATGTTATAGTGAACCTTGTTAGAGTTGAAATCTTATAGCGAACCTTGAGCGAGGTCAAGAACCAACTTAATGCAGAGAATATTGTAAATATGCCTTACTCATCAAGAGAGCAAAACCTCTGTATCCAGTGAAACACATATCCTAATTCTTTGCCCAAAGTGGAATAAAGCTTTTTATTTGTTGTTGTATTTAAAAATCTAGGCTACGAGGAAGAACAGGTACACAACATCCATATGCCTGGTCAAAAGACGTCTGTATTCAAATGCAATTGCAGCTTACACTTTAATTTCATGCCGCCTTTCACGTCTGTATTGCAGTTAATGTTGAAAAGCGATCCCACAATCATTATAATGCATAGTCAGTTAAAAATAACGAATTAAAGGAAGTAAGTAAAAAGCCACATTCTGTATAAAAAAAGAGCAGTGAAAATGATGTCTTGTTTGTAATGTCACACCCTGCTGGCTTGAAAGCATTAAAATGCCTGGTTTAGAAAGCTGTAAATTATAAGCAAAGATGCTCCAAAGTAAAATAATATTAAGTCTGTTTCTGATTGTGTTCCCATTCAAGGCAGATTAAGACAATTTATGTCCTAGAGCCGTTGTTCGGAGATGATAAGGACAAAAACGCATCTTAACTGTAAAGGAAAACATTATGAGTTTGAGGTTTAAAATGGTGATAAAAAGTCACCTGGACGTTTGGAAATTCACATTTCCATCTATGATGTCCATTTTTCTAGAAATCAGCTAACAGAGTTGCTAAAGCAGATAAAACGGATAAAATCTAAGGCAGATTTCTGCTCTCTGGTCCCAGGTGTCAGCAGCAATACATTTAATATTACCAATGTCCCAAGGGGAAAAGCGTCTCCTGCTTCAGCGGCTGCGATATGTCTCATTTTGAAGAAAAAGCAGTTGTCATTGAATATTACATTTAACTGCTAAATGTCCAGAAAGCAAAGAATCAAAGCTATCAAAACCAAGATGACTGCCAAGCAGTAATGTGCGTTTGGAAGAAACGCTTCTGATGGCACCGGGCTCGTTACTGCTCAGTTTCTAATGAGTCCTGCAGTATTCCTGCAGTAAGTATGGCAGGATTTGAATGTGGTATAGGAAATATTCTTGATTTTCCACGGATTTTCAGACTGTGGGCAAATCCCTTAGATGATTTCATTGAAAATCATGCTTAAATCAGCAATAGCATCACTACAACTTACCACCTGTCTGATGAGGTCCTCTTTAACCTGAGTTAAAGAGAACACCATACCTAAGCCAGCAATGTGCCCTTGAGCCAAGAA
>NW_010188570.1:0-1136 GCF_000695765.1 Mesitornis unicolor
TTCCTCCCGGGAGGCCTGTCGGAACCCGGGATCTGGCAGCAAAGTTCAAGCTTCTCCGGTTATTATAGATCACCTTCCCCCGCTTCCTCCTGACCTCCGGCGCCGTTCAGACCTTAACGTTCTGAGAGGCAGATAAACGGGGTCCTAACTTCATTTTTGAACTGCCCGTGGTGTTGTGGGGGAGATTTATCTGCTTGTGAGCTGTTTAACGAGTAATGCGTCAATAAAGCCATCTACAGATTTTCTTTTCTGCGTGTTTACAAAATGGTAGCTAGTTATGTTTATACGCTCTTTTCCTTTCCCTTATTTGTGCTTTGAAAACAGTAGCCTAAAAAAGAAGAGAGAGTTGGAGGGAGGCACCATCGTGTCTGTCTTCAACAGGATATGGCTGGGTTAAAATAAAAGGATATTTGACTTCTTTTTTCCTGAAAAGAAGGGGAAATAGAGACAACACAGAAGTTCCTATGATAGTTCTGGGACTCCACATATATGTGGAAGTTGGCCTGTGTGTGAAGGTTTGGGGTTTGTTCATCCTAATTTTAAGTTCATATTTTCTGGATCACAAAGTACATCTTGGAAGCTCCATCTCGAAGTGATGGAATTACCAGGCCCTTTGTCTTCCTCTCCAAAAGGATAAATTGGCATCCAAAAAGTTTTCGCATTATTTGATTACAGTATTTTTACCAGGAAAGATGTTTCGAAGTCGTGATAAAGCAACATGTAATTTCTTTCAGGTATACTTCTTCCCTTTTCCTGTTTCTAGACATGTCCTGGTTGTAGGAATACATGCCAAATTTCAGTGGTGGTGCACACTTCCCAGAAAGAGGAAGCAGCAGTGATCTGAATTTGCTTTTCAATTTATAATCCTACACACATAGACTTGGTTGTGGCTGAAGGGAAGCAGTAATGGTCTGTTGTATGGGGTTTTTTAATGAAGAAAAAAAAAGCCAAAACAAACAAAAAAAGCCACCCCCAAAAAACCCTAACCACTCCTGTTAGATATTGTTAAAAGATTTTAAAACAACTGTACGTAGGGGTTTTTAAGCTAGCTTTACTATTTGACTTCTGAAAACATTACTGTAGGGCAACAAGCTATTGCTTTAAGCACAGTGGTCAGTATTGCTGAAGTGCTTCAT
>NW_010188571.1:0-2632 GCF_000695765.1 Mesitornis unicolor
CTCTGGCAGGGGTTGCACTGGGAGAGCTTTCAAAGGTCCCTTCCGACTTGGATGGACATTTCAAACACGCAAAGACTTCCACAGGTTCCACCTGACATCTTTAGCATCCTAGAGAAGAGCATAGGCTCAGCTCAGTCAGGGATTTGCCTTTGTTCCCCCCAGGCTACTCCTCTCCCAACTGCAAACCGCCAAATCTGGTCAGGTTTTGGAGCAGACTGTCCCTCAAGTGTGAGTCCACATCCTTCTCATGTGAGAGGCTCAAGTCTGCTGAGTGCTGGCACTTCTGGTCTCCTTTTCGTCCTCTAACCAAACCATTTGGAAAGTAACCAACCTCTGAGCCCAGAGGAGAAGCTGATCAAGGAGAAAGTCGGGCTGATGGTTTGCAGGCAGTACTCATGAATGCAGTAGTCTCTCTTTGTATGCTGAACATCTGTGAGCGTCCCCCACCCCACAGAGCTATTTGGTTAACAACTGCCCAGCTAACATAAACAAGCTCAGGCCCTGCGAGCACAAACAAAATGTGCACAGCTGTACAGACGTCACAGACAGCTCCAAATTTTGGCTCTGCCAGGCAGGACAGTGCACTCGAGCCGTAGGAGAGCCAAGCAGTGCACAGAGTTAAGCTTTGCTTTTCTAGTTGGTGCCTACATTTTCTGTCCTTTCTGCTATATGAAGTGGTATCGAGGTAAACTGAAACAGCAGCCATGTCAATATTTCAGTGATCTGCAGTGCAGTGAATGGAGGGGAAGGGAGAGATGTCCTGTGGCTGGTGAAGTCATGCCGGTCATGTTTGAGCCCTGTCTCCAGATCTGCTTTGGAGATGCAGATTTCTTCATCTGCTTACACAAACACACACACAAACACACACACACACACACACACACACACAAGGCAGTGCTGGGGGCTGGATCAATCAGGTGCTTCAGCCCCAGACAGGCCATGCATTTCCAAAAGTTGTTCTGTTGCACGAGAAAGAAGGAACGAGGGTTATCACTAAATTTAGCCTGTTTACAGGCAAAATATCTGGAAAATCAACGTTAAACACCTCAGATTAGTCATTTCAGTGAAATTGTAGGCTAAATATAAACACACTTCTAAAAACCAAGACATTCACAGATCACATTGGGAATATTACTTACCTTTTTCATCAGCAACAGCATGCAATTACTGAAAGGACTTAATTTCTGAAAGGACTTGGCTTAGGCCCAGTCCTACAGGGTAGCATGCAGCTCAGAGATGCTGAGCTCTGAGCAGGCCAGGTCAGCTGTAGGTAATGGCAAAGGTGGCTTCGTGCAAGGCTCCAAAGAAATTTGCCAGCGTGCCTTTGCACGGCCAGACAGCCTGGCATGGAGCCACGGTTTCAGGCCCCAGTGGGGTGTTTTTCAACGCACCGTTAGGGTTGTAGCAGTAGGCATCCCATCTCTCGCTTCTGTTGAGGCGAATCCCATAATCGACGATCCCAGTTCTTCCGAAGCCGCAGTTGGCTCCAGCTTTGACGATGGGGTAACCAACCCTGCCCTTTGCCATCCAGCCAGCAGCACACACATGGAAACCTGCCACAGGGAGAAAATGAGACGTGGATGTGATAAATCGATCCTAGGCAAGAAACTCTGCTGTTTATTCAAGTAAGTTAAGTCTTACTCAGGCTGATCAATGGCTTGGGTGTAATTGGCCTAATAGAAATTGAACTACAGGAAAGGACAGTACTTGGAGAGGGTAATTTTAAACACAGGATATAAACCTGCGTTGTGTTCTCCACAATGTGATTATTGGTTCTTCATTTGCAAACAAAAATCACATGCAGATGGACTATATGGTTTCCTGGGTAATGAGTTTTAAGTGCTGCAGCAGCATTTGTAACCAGATTATATCTTGCATGAGTTATGTGTGCTCTTTGTTTCCTTTTTCAAGTCACACAAATCTACTCAATCATATCTCAAGAGTTTTCAGCACGAAGTCCTGAGAACAAATACAAGACTGCATACAAGAGGCAGTAAGAGAACAAAGGTTTTGCTAAAAATACTTTAAAGTTTTTGCTAAAAATACTTTCAGTTTAAATTTGAATAACTGAAAGGCCTCAAGTATTTCTCGCTAGACAAACAAGATCCTGCTAATGCATTTTGTGGCTGAGAACTTAAAAACAATAGCCAAAAATGCAGTGTTGTTCACTGTCTGATAGAGACCGATTCAATGTTTTCACTGAGACGAACTGGAACATATTTGTGGTGTCCCAGGACTGTGAACTACTCAGAAGAGACAAAAGTACCCTTTTTACATGTGTGCCTGTGCTCAGAGCCAGCTTCTGACTCAGCGGCATAGCCTGCGAGTTTCTAGAGCGGGGGATATTTTCCATTGTTTTCCCAATGCTCTGAATGAATGAATAATTTCTTATTAGGAACCAAACTGAAATACAGTAGAGCTCTCACTCAGCTCTGCATTTCACTCCGAGCACACCACTCAGAGCAAATCTGGCTGCAGTAAACATTAGGAAAACACCTTGACCAATGATATGAAAAACAGCAATGCACAGTTACTATGGAAGCTCCCTGGGGATAAAGCCTTCCTCTGCAGCCCCCGGTGCTGTGCTGGGGAAATACCATTGAAGTAAGTTTGCAGATGACACTGAGTTGGG
>NW_010188572.1:0-1097 GCF_000695765.1 Mesitornis unicolor
CCAGCCACTCGTCCCCAAGTATGTAACGCTGCATGGGGAATCAGTGATCAAGATCTCATATTTAGAATATGTTCTGGACAAAAGATGATCCAAATTACAAAAAGGACAGTTTACCCCAAGGAAACTATTTGAGAAGGGGAAAGATACATTTGTAATGAAGAACAATGATAACTGAGAATTCTGTAGGAACATTTATCAGAGATGGTGATGAAATTGAAAGTTTGCTGCCAAGAAACAGTGCATGCTGGTTTTCTGAATTCTCTGATATTTCAGACTTACTATAAGCTACAGACACAAATAAACAAATTAATTGTTCTTCCTTCCCCAGAGTCTCACTCTGATACCAAGCCTTACTGGTAAAGGCATCTACTTTAATCTAATATGCATAGACATTTCACTTAACTCAACATGATATTTGAACTGAAAATATCAACATAGATATCATAGTATGTGTATTAAAAAGATTAAGAATATCCATCTGACATTATAATAAGTCAATATCCAGATCATGCTGAATTTTGTGTTAGCAGGACTGTGCAAAGTTAAAAATTTGGATGTAAGTTATTCAACATCAGAATTAAAGATCTGAAGTAAATGTTAAATTATTAGATAACTCAAAATATAAGGTGTAATAAAGATAAGAACAAACAGTAATTACCATTTACCAACAGTCCTAGCTGACTGGGGAGGTCCCAGTCGACTGGAGGCTTGCAGATGTGATGCCCATCTGCAAGAAAGGCTGGAAGGAAGACCCAGGGAACTACAGACCTGTCAGTCTGACCTCGGTGCCAGGGAACGTGATGGAACAAATCATCCTGAGTGCCATCACACGGCACATGCAGGACAACCAAGCGATCAAGCCCAGTCAGCATGGGTTCAGGAAGGGCAGGTCCTGCTTGACCAATCTCATCTCCTTTTATGACAAGGTGACCTGCTTGGTGGACGGGGGGAAGGCTGTGGACGTTGTCTACCTGGACTTTAGTAAGGCCTTTGACACTGTCTCCCACAGCATCCTCCTAGATAAGCTGGCTGGGCATGACTTGGACGGGCATATGCTTTATTGGGAAAAAAACTGGCTGGATGGCTGAGCACAGAGA
>NW_010188573.1:0-1792 GCF_000695765.1 Mesitornis unicolor
CAGCTACCTGGTGAACATGCCTTGGACTTTGCGACTAACTTTTTTCTCTCTCTCTCCAACCACTATTACATATTTTTGGTTAAAATATTTTAATCACTAGAGCAAGATTTTTTTTTTTTTAAGAAAGAAAACATCACATTTCATGGCTGTGACTAATGCACTTGTCAACAGTACATATTGTATGGTATTTCATGTAGTAAAATGCAGTATTTTAACCTGTTTACAGATACCAAACTAATTAGATCACCAGTAAACATGAGAAATATCGTTCATTATTATTTAAACATTTCAGATAGACAAAAAGATAGTGAAGGCAAAGGAACTTCCCTGATGTCACAGAGGAGGAGAGAACATAAAACAAACTCAGCCTGCAACTCAAACTCACTTCCTTTGTTCTTTCAACTCTGTTCAGAGAAGATCTTTTTTTTTCTTTAAAAAAATCTATGATAATTTCTGACAGGAACTCTGCATATTTAATATTAAAGCTAGATTTATGAGTAACTGTAAACTTTAAAGCAAAAATTGTATTATCATTGAAATTGTCAAAAGTCAGTTCGATGTAATCTAGATTTGTCAACAATAAAAAAGTCATATAGAGCTAAGTTTGGACTTTAAATTTGTGAGAGAGATATTTAAAATTTATTTTCAACCCTCATAATATGTATTCTAGTAATAGGCATTCTAATGAGCTGATTAAAATTATAACAGAAAACCTCTACCCAAGAGCAGAACAAAGTGATTGTTGTAGCACACTAAAGCTAGGTGTTGGGGTGGGTGAGAGGAATTAAAAAAAAATCTGTAAATCCTGCCTAGGTAAGCTTCTCCACAAACTATTTGTGACATCATACATTAACAGCATAATATGCATAAAAAAGTAATTCCTGTAATAATTGATTTTTTAATAGAGTATCTTGAAACAATAGACTATTCCTAAATTTTATTCTATGACAGCATGCCAGTTCTTAATAGAAAAGTAAAAAGCAGACAGTACAGATTTCCTGCTTAAGCAAAAATGTACACAGAAGTTTATAACTTTCCTTGAAGAAAAGAAACCACAAAAACAAACCCCACAATTATCTAAGATATATCATAGTACTGAAAAAGGGATTAAAGAAATCTTGGGAAACATTGTATTACTTATCACTTACTAAATGTGCTGCTAATTGTGTGGACTGGGTGGAGCGAGAAGTCTTGAGTTACTGATAAGAACCAGAGAGTGGTCTCAAGAACCGGCTAAACCTGACGCCCTGGATTGAGCAAGAACCAGAGAACAACTGAGTCTGCGCAGGAGCAAAAGGTTATTAAAGGTCACGAAAAGGAGCTCTCCACAACGACCACCAGAAGGTACTGCGCAAGCGCAGTTAGGAGGAGTTTATGGAAATGACTTCCTGGAACTAATCTTAATACGAAGCGGGGGATAGGTCATGCATATGTATAGGCATATTGGGAAATCTTATGTATATGTAACATTTTACCGCATATAACCTCGGTGAGCGGCGGCACTCGGCACACAAGGTCTTAAGAAAAATCTACCTTGCTGCCCACCGGTGAATAAACATACCTACTTTACAATCTTACGGATTGTGGGGTCTGCTGTGTATCCGCACGTCAGCTTTGGCGAGCCAGCCAGGAGGATCTCTGCTCGGCTGTGGGATCAGCTGTGGAACGGACGCCCCTGGGCGCCACCCGAGCATCTTTTTCTCAGAGGAGCCTCCGTTGCCAGCTGCTCACCGCAGGAGCAGACAAGAACCTCCGTTGAAAGGTATGTTTTATAAGGGGAGCCTGTAAGTCG
>NW_010188574.1:0-3247 GCF_000695765.1 Mesitornis unicolor
ATGTCCAGATTGCTTAATTGCTCCCTAAATTATGCACCTGGGCAATTCTCAGGGCATGAAAAGCAAAGATGCTCTTTCCTTCTGAGTCATCCCAGACTCTCCAGTATGGTAGTCAAGTATTCCCCACTGGACTTAGATGAGACCTGTGTTCCCGCATGTATCCCCCAGCCTCAAGGACACTGCTTATCTTGAGAGATTGGAGGCATAGTCCCACCAGAGAGGATAGGCTTAATTTGTCCTCAACACTTGGCAGTTTCTGGCTCTGGCTATGAAAAGGCTCTCCATGTCCAGGACTGCTTGTGCTGCCTGCAGCATTCCAGTATGTGCTATGAACTTCCAGGAAGGCAACACAGCTTGATGAAAAATCAAAGTTGACGCTTGAGTACCAGAAAAATGAGGAAGGGTTGTTAGCAGACACTCCCACTAAATACAGAGTCATTGGTTATTTTGTGTCTGGTGAGTTTGCTGTTTGATGATCGATGAAAAGCTAATAAAGCTTTTCATAGGTGAAGGACAAAGACATGGAGATGAGGAAGCCAGAATAAAAAAAGGCTGCTCTCCAACTACTCCAGAGAAATCACTAACTGCTGGCAGTAAAAGGGCAGTATAATAGTAGAGCTCTTTACATGGCATTTGCAAGTATTTGAAATAAGTTGTTTAGCTTTCAATTCACTTGGCCGTTCTACTTTGTATCATTGTACCTAGCAAAATACACCCATGTGGTTTGTTGTCCTCCTTCCCATGAAGCAGTTATGGGTGACTGAGCACACTGTGAGTACAGGTGTGATGGCTTGCAGAGCCAACAGGCAATCATTAGCAATACCAGCAGGGCTTGGTACAGTTTGGGGAGAGATAGCTTTACCTAAATCCAGGTTTCTGATGGCTTTTCAAAAATTTTCTAGACAGACATTTCCTTGAAGAATCAGGATAGAGCAGAGGTGCCTGGGAGGGCATGAAGCAGCCTGCATGTGCCTTTGACATTAACAAGTATGCTCAATTAAGAGTCTGAAGATCCTGTCTGGTCATTAGCAGGATTGCTGTGTTGGGTAATCTACCTGGCTCCATGCTTGAGTGGAGCCAAGCAAGATTAGCTTCTGTTTCAGTGGAGAGCTTGAAGAACACAGACAGCTGTGCTGTCAGCCTGATGCACTGGGGAATTTGGCTGTACCAGTTCCACTTAAATTAATCCTGGACATTGTGTCAGAAGAGGAACACACGGAGTGGCATGTGTGTATGTTCGTGTATATGTATGTGGGGAAGGGATCCAGGATCCTTTTGACACCACTATACTACTCTGAATATCATGAGGGACATCTCTTTGTCTGGACCTGCCAACCACCACATTGCATCTCACCTCTCCTTTCCTGTCCACCTTGTCACTCCATCTTTAAGGCACTTTGTCCCCTTATGACAATAAAATAGAATCATAGAATCATAGAATGTGTTGGGTTGGAAGGGACCTTTAGAGGTCATCTAGTTCAACTCCCCTGGAGTGAGCAGGGACATCTTTAACTAGATCAGGTTGCTCAGAGCCCCATCAAGCCTGACCTTGAATGTCTCCAGGGATGAAGCCTCCACTACCTTCACTGGGCAACCTGTTCCAGTGTTTCACCACCCTCACAGTGAACATCTTCCTAATGTCTAATCTAAATCTACTCTGCTCTAGTTTAGAACCATTGCCTTTCATCCTATCACTACATGTCCTTGTAAACAGTCCCTCCTCAGCTTTCTTGTAAGCCACCTTCAGGTACTGGAAGGCTGGTATAAGGTCTCCCCAGAACCTTCTCTTCTCCAGGCTGAACAATCCAAACTCTCACAGCCTGTCTTCATAGGAGAGGTGCTCCAGCCCTCAGATCATTTTTGTGGCCCTCCTCTGGACCCTCTCCAATAGTTCCATGTCCTTCTTCTGTTGAGGGCTCCAGAGCTAGACACATTACTCCAGGTGAGGTCTCATCAGAGTAGAGGGACAGAATCACCTCTCTTGATCCGCTGACTCGACTCAACAAGTAAGCTGCTACCTTTGTGCTAGCCTCATACTAGCCTGTTCTGCTTGCTGACCCCATCTGGGCCAGTCAGCATCTGCTCCAAGTGCTGCTTCAAGGTAAGCTCTACTGGTGACAAGACAACAGCCAAAGAAGCCCACAGAGCTTTCAGTAAGGCAGGAATAATACCAAAGTATAAATTATTTCAAGCAATACTGTATTACTGAGTCCAATTTAAAAAGGTTACCTGTTCAGCTCTCCAGATTATCCTTGTCATCTCCATTCTGATGGTCATTACCAGGTAAATACAGACAGCTGGCACTGTCTTTTCCCCCTTTATTATTGCCCTTTTCCCTCTCTCTCTCTGCCCTGCCCTGAAGCCTGGTTCTAGGTCAGATGAATGTCCTGGAGAACACTTGGAGATGCTTCAATTAATCTAGTCAATGAGACGCAAAGCAGTCATAGTCTTTTCTAATGTGGCCATGACACCATTTTCTAGGGAGGTGAAAACTCCCAGGTACCCATTAATGTTTACTGAAGTTAGAAAGAACAATGACAATAAAGGAGCTAAGATCACATCCTTGTGTTACCGATCATCCTCTTCCAATGACGTATAGTAATACTGAAGGGACTCAAGCCAAATCCAAGGACTGTTGTATATCATAGCTTTTCTGCACATCAGCAGAAGTGAGTCAGCTATGTGAGCTGGAAGGCACTAAAAACATAACATCTGCCTGCACAGAAATATCTATGTCAAAGTTTTGTTTTCAAATTTTGGAATTGCTTCATGCCTTGCCCCACAGATCAGATGCTGCTTAAAGCCACATTTCAGCCTGGTAGTTAAAGCATTCAGTGTCCTGGTTTGAGCTAAATAGAACTAATTTTTTATTTAGTCATTTTACTTTTCAGCTAAGTCTCTTCTTAGTAGCTATACTTGCTGAAATTAACGGCATGCTTTTCCAGACAGTGAGTACTTCTACAAGTGATAATCACAAGGCCACTGTCTCACCATGGGTGCCATATCTGCACCTATGGGGAGGAGCAGACCCAAAACTGACCAACTAGGTATTCCATCCCACACAAGTCATACTCAGTATAAAGCTGAGGGATCACAAGGGTCTCGACCCTTCCTTCCATCTTGGCTCCTTCTCGATCCTGCCCTCTGCTCTTCTTCTCCTGCAACGGCCAAAGTCCGAGCAGAACCCTGCTAGTTCATCTGCTTCCGATCCTGACTCGTGTGTTCCTGAATCCAGTTACTGCATCCT
>NW_010188575.1:0-1096 GCF_000695765.1 Mesitornis unicolor
CCAGTCCACACTTCCTCAGTTTAGCCGTGATCACACGTGACGGTGTCTACCTGGACTTTAGTAAGGCCTTTGACACCGTCACAGTTGCAAAAATCACGTCTTTGAGTTCACTCTTGTTTGAGACCCCTTACAACATTACCTTTCAGCATTTTAAATCCATGTATGGTCCCTTGCTTTTTGAAGGTATTATAGCTCTGAAGTTGATAAAAAACGCTGGCAGTAAAGCTGTACCTGAGAGATTTGAAGAGTTTGCTGCTGAATGCTCAGTTGCTGTTCCCATCAGCTGCCAGGTCATACCCTTGATTCCAGAAAGTTTTTAAATTAGTCTTACCAGAAAGTTCAGGAGTATTTGGAACACCTCCTTGTTTTGGATCAGTTCCTAGGTTATGGCCTTAGCAAACAACTTAATTCATTCAAATGGTCCTTCTAAACTGAACAGAATTGGCAAGCTACTAGGAGCACATGAAGTTATGTATGAAAATACACCGAGAAACCAGTTTTAACCTCTCATTATACCAGAATGCAAATCTGGAATCATTGAGGATAACTCTCCTTTCATTGCTGAAGTGTGTGCTAAGGAAAGCTATGAATTTTTATAGAAGGAAATCTACCTCCCTCAGGAAAAGCATTAGTTTATAATAAAACTAAGAATTAAACACTCTTCCTTTTTATTTCACACAGATTTTTTTAAAACAGATAATTCAGCTCTTCAAAAAGACATGAACTTGAAAAAGAATTTCTCCAAGTCTCTGGGACTTTTCCATATCTCTTCCTGTCCAGCTGCACACCCACATACAATACCTCCCATCCTGAGGCTCCATTGTCAAGGAAAACATTCAGGCTGGACTGGTCTGGTTTTGCTGGCTCTTTGAGGAAGGTGCTGAAGGACATCTGCATACCTTGAACAGCCAGATGAGGGCACCTGAGAGCAGCGTCCTCTGCTCAAGTTCGCAGAATCGCAGAATATTAGGAGTTGGAAGGGACCTCGAAAGATCATCCAGTCCAATCCCCCTGTCAGAGCAGGATCACCTAGACTAGGTCACACAGGAATGCATCCAGGTCGGTTTTGTGTGTCTCCAGAGAAGGAGACTCCACA
>NW_010188576.1:0-1591 GCF_000695765.1 Mesitornis unicolor
CGTGGGCCAGGGCGTTCTTGGCCTGTGGAGACAATGAGATTGAGACAATGAATTGCCTGTGAGACAAATGAATGTAAATTTAGGGAAAGTTGTTGAAAATTCTTTGAATCTGTCATTTAAAGTCAGCACTAGAAAAAAATGTGTATTGATTTCATGCTCTGAGAAGCTTTGCATCACTTCATTCACGAGAATTTAGAATTTTGATTGGTAAACTAAATTACGACTTTAAATGTTGAATCCTTTGAACTATATTCTAAAGTTTTAGCTTCTAATATGGAGGCTAAATAAGAAATACAGTTATTTAGAGATATTTCTTTTTTTATGTGCCATCAGTAATCTGAATAAAGTAATACGTTTTTTTTCTGTCTCAGTATCTAGATGGGATGGCCTCCTCAACTTTTCTTCCCACACTAAGAAGGGAGTTGGCAGAGTTGTCCATCTACTCTGAGAGCTCCAAAACTAAAATGAAATGGCTAATATACGTTGATTTTATGTGAGATTATTAAATATTCTGAAAGAAAATAGAATCTGAATCCAAAGTCAAACCTCTTACAGGAAATACCTTTACCTTTATTTCTTCCTCTAAATGTCTCTTTAGTTCCTCAATCTGTTGAGTAAATGCTTGTTTGCCTCTGGATAGCTGAGATATTAAAGTATCTTTTTCTTCCACCTGACGTGAAAATTCACCTGAGAAAATTTACAGATAGGCTTAATTTAAAATGAAAAATACTAACCTGATGTGCCTTTAACGCACTGTATGCCAGCTTACAGAGTATAGATCAATTTGACTAAAACATAACTCTTTTCTTGTCATCAACAGTTAAAGGTTCTCACATTCCATAGGAGTGTGGCGGTGTGTTACCTGCTTCTGTCTGCAGACGAGCTCTCTGAGTATTGAGGTCATTGATCATGCGATTGTGTTCCTCTTCTTTTGTTTTAATCTCACTTAACTGGTCTTCCAGAGTGCGACACATCTTCTCCAGGTTTGCCTATATATCAAATGCATTTAAAGAAAGAGGACTAACACTAATTTCTGACATTTTATTCTCATAACATAAAAATGCGCAAATGTGTGCGACATAAAAATGTAATCAGAAGGTTAAAAATCATGTATCAGGTTACACATTATAGGGCAGTAACCAGACAGAAACTTTGTACCTTGGCTTTGGAGACAGACTCCATGTTACTGGCCAAGTCATCAATCTCCATCTTCAGCTCACTCTTCTCCTTCTCCAGCTTCTGCTTCACTCGTTGCAGGTTGTCGATCTGCTCCCCAAGCTCAGCTGTGCTGTCTGCGTGCTTCTTCCGCAGGGTGGCAGCCGTGGCTTCGTGCTGCAGCGTGGCCTCTTCGAGGTCACGACGCATCTTCTGAAATTCTGCCTCACGCTTCTTGTTCATCTCAATCTGAGCTGCAGTAGCTCCTCCTGCTTCTTCCAGGCGCTCGCTGATCTCCTCTAGCTCCCTGGAGAGGTCAGCCCGATGCTTCTCTGCTTTTGCCCGAGAGGTTCGCTCTGCCTCAATTTCCTCCTCCAGTTCCTCAATACGAGCCTAGGGAACAAGAGAGACCCTTCACACCCAGGCCCTCCTCCTA
>NW_010188577.1:0-1240 GCF_000695765.1 Mesitornis unicolor
ACAGCCTGGGGAGCACAGCCTGGGGGGACGGGTGTGAGGTGGAGGTGCTGGGGTGCCATGGGAGCACAAAATGACACAGCTGATCCTTGTCACTGCCTGTGCTCCTCTCTCGGGGCATCCCGTCCTTCTGTTCCCCTCAGAAGAGAGATGCTGCGACTGCATCTTCCTCACAGCTTTGCCCACTGGGTTGTCAACGTGGGCACAGGGAAATAAGCAGGGATCAGCGACTGACGGCACCGCATAAAGGGAGAGTCGGGTTCTCCGGCATTGCTGGAGCAGCTCCTGGGAAATACAGCGCTGGCAACAGTGGTTCCCTCCTGCTTTGGAGAGCCAAGAACTAAAATATTTTAAAAACGGTTAGCAGAATGCTTATTTTGAACCCTCTGAAGCTGTAGTTAAAAGGACAAAAGGTATTTTTTTTTTTTTAGTGGAAAACATCCTCTGTGTTATTAAAACACTGAGATTCACATTTTTATGTCACTTACCAAAGACTTTTTGTGCTTGATTACTGTGAATTCATTGCATGAATGGCAGGGGCTGTTTGCTTCCTATTTCAGTTTTTCCTCAGCAGATAATACTGGAGGGAGATTTGCAGGCAGCAAAAAAGCATCAGCACACTTGGTGCTGGTTTATAATGATATGTGTGTTATTTTGTGGGCACTGTCGCTGCAGGGAAGGGTGGGGAGAAGCGCCATCGTGATGAGCCCCGTGAACTCCTGTCTGGTGTTGCAGGCTATGTCTCGGACCCCATGAGCACCCTGAGGTTCCACTCCTGCAGCAGCAGCGGCAGCTTTGAAGAAAGCAGCTGACAGACGAACCGCACACAGGGACGGCCACCACCGACGGCAGTGACCATGCTCACTCACGGCCACGCTCAAAGACCTGCACAGCTTGGGTTGGCGATAGCCAATGTTCGTGTCCCCACTTCTGCTCCAGCTCCTCTCTCTGCTGATCCGCTCCAGCGCTGGAATTTTTGGTGGTGTGCATCCGAGTGTCCACAGGGATCACTGTGCTTTCATCCTGAGCACCAGTAGAGTGAAGGGATGAAAGTGAAAAAGCATCTGTTACAGTTCCAGAGCGCCAAGGTGACCTGTTGTCACCTTGGGCCGCAGGAAGCTGTGGGGCCATCAGCGCCCCTGACGTGGGCATCAGGAACCTGCAGCCCTGACCCCAGAGGAAGCGGAGCTGCGATCGCTCCCTACCACTCCGTGCATGGCGTTAATTTCACCATCCTGAAGCA
>NW_010188578.1:0-29206 GCF_000695765.1 Mesitornis unicolor
CCAATTTATACTGGAACCTGGGGAATATATAATTCCTGTTTAACTCTAATAGTTCCCTTCATCCTGTCGTTTAACTGCTGCTCCCTATTTTAGGACTGTTTATGTCTTTTTCAGTAGATGATATGCCCTTACTACATACTTCTGATACTGTATCTCTAAATAGGTTTATGTCACCCAAAAATACTTTTTCTGCTGCTCCTTCTACTTTTTCTTAGCAAGATTTCTTATTTTTATGTCATTACTTCTTCATGCCCTTTAGAGTAAGATTTTATTACAGGGGATTTTTTTACCTATGGCTTTCTCACTCCCACAAAACTGTACAAATAAAAGTATATAATGACCATCATTACAGAGTCACTCTTTGATTACTGCATCTGGAACAATATCGTTTCAATATTCAGGATTAAATAAAAAAAAATTCTTTTCTGATGGGATCTCTCAGCATTTGCTCCAAGAATTTCTCATTTAGAGTGTCTAAAAATAATTTTCTATGCCTTATCTCATTGTAACATCTCACATCTTCATGTGGACATAATGAAAGGCTCCCATTCCATAGTGTTTATTCCTCCCATGCCTCTACTCTCCCTACATTTTAGTGGACTTCAGTCCACTTCAGCTTCCCTGACAATTCAGTGGGGCGTGCAGCATTTCTACATCCTCTCTGCCACTTACTGCTCCTTGGAGCATCTGTGTTTTATGCAAGCTTCACCTGCAGTGACTCAGTGTTTTCTCCCTGGACATCAACAAAGAAATTAGACGTTGTTCCAATCAAAATTCACTACTTGCAGATGTCCAGAGGAATATCCCCCTACGCCTGAATACTGTAACAAAACCATACACAAAAATATCAAATAGAAGTGATCAAGGCCAGAAGTTATCTCCCCAAAATAGTGTTTGTGAATTGTTCACACTTCTTTTCCCTAGCAGTGAAATCAGTGATTCTTTCCTCAAAAAGCTCCATCAGCAAAACCTACCACATTTCTCCTGATGGGACCTGACCTCTGCAGTGAAGACATGCATAGGGAATACACCATATGTTAATTCAGCAGCTCTGCACGTTGTACTGCTGAGACACCTTTAGCTCTCTGGTTAAAACCCTGACCCCACCAAATTTCATGTTCAAGTCCCTTTGTACCCCAGCAAGGCCACAATTTATCCCGTGGCTCGTTCTCGTCATGTGTGGGTTTACCTGGCTCTGGCCCTGCATAGGCAGCGTGCCTATGGGGGCAAAGGCAGATGCCATGTTTGGAGCTTGTCAGTCTAGTTGCATTATTATTTTTCCGTCTTTCCTCAGATTTCGCAACTCTTCTGCCTGTGGATGGTGTCTCTTGCCACCCACTCCATTTCTATAATCAGGGGAGAAGCAGTAGTTAGTCAAAAAAGCTCAGATTGGGTAAATCTCCTTCTTTGAGAGCTTAAGAAAGCAGTTGCAGCTCTGTCCCAATTACCATTTTTACATAGTTAGCTCTGGTTTGGGGCACTCAGCTGCAGGCAAGATTCCTTAAAGGCGTGAAACTCCCCCCTGCAGCATCCTCAATGTAGGCAGAGGGTGCAGGTAGCAGGTCCTGGAGACCAACAGGTAGAGTCGACTGGACGCATCCTAAATGAGCTGAACAGTGAGATCAACGAGCAGTCCAAGCTGGTGCTTGTGCACCACTATGTATCTTGGTTATAACAGCAGAGAACAACAAATACAAGAGAGAGCGTGCAAGAAAACTGTGAAAAACTTGGATTTCATGCCAACTGCTTTTTCCAGCCCTCCTCACCAGCATGAGACCCATCCAGGTGCTACTGCAAGGCCAATTGACTTGACGGAGGACACGACCCTTGCAGGCAGGGCTCAGGGGTCAGCAGCAGCAGGAGCAACCACCTCCTTCTCAAATGGAAATCTTTGTGGTCTCTGACCTGATGCAAGCTCCTGCAGATCCACCCCCAGAGAACAAACCCAGCAGCTGAGACAGAATGTTTTTTCTTCAACTAAGATTTTCATGGCAAGAGAAATTCCTCCCCTTGAAGAGTCTCATTTCAGTGACCTTTTTCTCAGGATTTCTTCTTAAATCCCAGGATGTTCAACTTTGGGTTTTTAGGGATTTCAATTTTTTTTAAAGACAGTCTTAGAGGCTTTGGAAAAACAGTCAGTAAATCTAAAAGCTTTCATTGTTTCTATCAGAAGCTTTCATGGAAAGAAAAAGCTGTTCCCATGCATCTCTTTCCAGGCACAGCAACAATTCTGTACAGGTACATGTCAAAAAACCCAACACATTGTCCTTTGCAGCTGATCCTGATTGCCTCTGAAGGTCTAGGAGAACCTCTCCAACTCAGTGATGGATTCAGGCTCAGGACATTATTTATGATAATGCCAACAGTGCAAGCAGACCTAGCTTTATTCTGCTTCCACAGGTATCGGGCAACTTGTTTCTGAAAACCTGAGAAACAGCCTGCTTATTCCTTTCTCCTGGGTGTAAGAAGCAAGCAGGCACAATTACATGCTGGCTGAACTCGTGTCGTGTAGAATTTCCTACCACCCAGAACTACAGTTATGTTCTGGGGATCTCTGCATCAGCAGTTCTGCAGAAGGTCCCTGTCTCTCATCAGCAACCCAGGGCCAACACCGGGCAGCTTCAAAAGCAAAGGGTGAGGTGGCCTGGCTTCCTGCTGCACTGCAACAGACCCTGTCTTGAAGGACAGGAAAAGCCATTTGCCCCCCACCCGCGTAAATCAACGCTAATGTCAGCAAAGAAGTGCCTTGTCTAAAACATTATGTCAGATCTCAGCTGGTGTTTCACTCTCCTAGAGGTATTTTTCATGGCTATGATTGAGCAATTCCTATATTCCCTTTAGGTTTTCTGCTCAACTTAAACAAATATTAAATAAGAAATGGGGTTTAGGAGAGATGGATTGATTCTTGCTGTTCTTGCAGAGAAGCAGGGATTTTGAAAAGCAGACTCCATCGCTCCATCGCCATCCGTCTGCATAGGCAAGACTGTGCAGATGGGGACACGCTGGCTAAATTCATTCTAGTACTCCTGCAAGACGTACGGTGAAGGAGACTTCTCCAATATGCATATTTTAACTGACTGTGGTGCCTGCCTGCATCAGAAAGAGAGACACACAGGCCAGTCAGATTTTCATATTAGTGGAGCCATGGAAAAATAGCAACCCAGCTAGCCCAATGAATATTGATTTGTTCTTAATCAAGCCCAGGATGTGTCACATGGTGATTTCTGTGCAAGGCGTGTGATCCCATCCACTGCAGATGGTAATTGCCCAGCAAAGCATGTGATCCATGCTCTGAGTGCTCTGGGGCAGCTTGGAAGGGAGATTATGGACAGGAGAGGCATTTGCACTGGGTGCCTGACCCTCAGGAAAGGTTTGGCTATTACCAGCTGAAGCAAGGGTTTGTGTAAAAATGCCAGGATAGAGGGTTTTATCCAGGCTAGCTTGTACATACCAGTTACCCTGTCCTTACATATCCTCATCCTCACCTTCAGGAGCACCGTCCAAGGGGCATCTTCCATGGGTACCTCCAAAAATCTCATGTGGACTACTGAGTTCAGGAGGAAGAGCTGCCCCATACACAGTACAGCTGGTCCTGGAGTTCCCATCCATTCCTGCCACAGTAAAGCACAAGCTGAGGCCCAAGTGACAGGAGTCGTGTGTTGCAGAAGAACGGCTCTGTTCTGTTCACAGAGGTGGGTTTTCAACCTAATTTGGACCTGAAGGAACCCATTTTATCATTCTCTTCTTCTTCTGGTCATGCATCCTTCATCCTCACTGTTTTCCAGTGGCTGCCCAAAAGCTGGTGCTGCCCTTTTCCCCTCTGAAACAGCACTGGTACTTTTTGCCAGTTCTGCTTTATGAAGCTGGAAGGGTAGATCAGGGGCAGGCCCTGAGTATCCACTACTGGCCATGCTAGGGCTTTGGCAATCTGGACTTTGTCCCCTTCACCAGGAGATGCTTACCTCAGCTCTCTGCATCTGTCTCCAAGAGGAATTCATCCCAGTGGCAGAATGCAGGGCCAAACCTCTCAGATCAGGAGCTAGCCCTGGAAAAATCAGGTTCATGACAGGTGCTAATTTTCTGTTATTAATTTACATAGTAAATTTATCCTAACTATGGGTTCCAGTGTTATTACAGCTATAATCCTACTAACAAGATGAGCTGCCCAGCTGGTACTTAATGTGTCTGAAACTGTGAATTATACTGCTGGAAAAACAAGCCATGTGGAACAGGAGCGGGGGCTGGCTAACAAAGTTTAAATCTCATGCATGGATATCTGAGGAGAAACTGTGACACTGCTGGACCAGAAGGGAGAGGGGGAATTCAGGTTCAAGGGGTCATATGTGTCTAAGAGTAATGAGGGGAAGATTTTTTTCCATGATATAAAGACAAGAAGGATTTTAAAGCTACCTAACTTCATCCAGATCAATGTGGAGGAAAAAGCCAGTAAGAAACACTCGGAGGGAATCTCAGCCCTGGAAAGGTGACCCTATAAAATTGGCAAGAGCATCACCCTTCCTCTCCTATGCCTTCTTGGTCTTCCAACACATGTTTAGTCACAGGACTACCCCCAGGTACTCTGTGTCCTTGCATGTTCCCTGCAAAAGACTAACTCACTTTTTTCTTCTTTCAAATGGTTGAGTGAAGCTCCCTCCTGAACACTCTTCTCCTTTGGGAGCCTTCCTGACCACAGATCTCCTTTTCTCGCTCTAGCCTGCAGTGCCTCGAATTTATCAGACTTTCTAGACCGAAGTCTGAGCCCAGACTCACATTCAGGTCACACATGGCAGCACAACCCCAGAATTAATGTTTCCAGAACCAGTGGGAAGTTCAGAGCATCTTCTTCCCCCCTCCCTTCTTGTCCCATGCTGAATATGATTATTAATCCAACAAAAAAAAAAACCCAAACACCAAAAAAAGTAGATGATTTCTCCAAGGTCAAAGGCCAGAACAACACCAGGATGAAGGGGAAGAAATCATGGCTCTGACCTCCCCATTAACCACCGCACCATTTGTAGCCTTTGGCATGTAATTTTTTCCTACACCTTGTCCCCGTCTTTGGGGACTGTTCAGGGAACCCTGCTGTTAGCTATGACACTGGTGTTGGTCACTGGCTGGCTGAGACCTTGCATTTGCCAGGAGAATACGGGCTGATGCTGCAGGATGGATGAGTTCTGCACAATGTTAAATGATTCAGCTGAGAGCAAGAAATGCAGAGATGAGATAGGGCAGCTGGCTTAGCTGAGGGCTGGAGGCAACGAGGGTCACATTTGTTTGGTCTGTTCTGATAGGTATTATTTCTGAGTAATAGCAGCATGTCTTTCCAGAACTTGCAGGCTCAGCCTTCACCTGAACCTTTAAAACTGCCTCAAAGTACGGGGAATGAATAAAGATGACCGGAATGAAAATTTCAATTCAGTGGTGCAGCAAAGGCTTTGTTTCCTCGTGTCCCTGTTTTGCATGGCTGCTGGTAACTCAGGAGAGCAGGGGAGGAAACGACCAAACCACCCTGTTTCCTATTCACTCTGCCAGGGGCCAAGCCCTAGGGTGATGGGCTGGGGAGGACCCACTGGTGTTTGCTGCTCTGGGCTCTTCAGCACATGTGGGCACAGAGGTTTGCAAAACCAGGCTGCACACACTGACCGGAGTTGCCAGGATGGGCACATCTCCATGCACCCAGGGCAGAAGCTGTCTCAGGTGCCTCCATAGAGGCAGAGCTTGGCTGCTGCCCAGCGCAGGGGGACAGGCTGTGGGCAGGGACCCCCCACATCTGACGAGGCACCAGCTGTCCTGTGTCCAGCACCAGTGCACCTCTTTCTTCCATGTCCAATTGTTCAGAGGTGAATCTATCAGTCTGGAGCTGTTTATCCTCATCTAACCAATTATACCACATTCTGTTGTTTAGTGGATAAATGTAAGAGTTCATAGGTGACTATAATTCAAGCTCAGGCTGGGTCTATGAGCTCTTTAAGGCAGAGCTCTCCCATCAGTCTGCAGCAGACCAGTGCTGATGGTATAGCAGTGGGGAATGTTCCTGGAACTCTGTAAACAGTCTCAGTCACCAGGTTTACAAGGAAGAAAATGCAGGGAAAACAAGTGATAAATATTAAATTCAGGCTACACTGTTCCCTAGGGACAAACTGGAGCAGTCCAGTGTAAACACATCTGGACTACCTCACCTGGATGATCCAGCTTTCAGTACACTGCTTTGGGGATGCTCAGGTTAAACTGGTTTATGAGTCACCAGGTCCTGTGCAAAGACATCACAGCTGGGGCAAGAGCAGGAAAGGCAGACTTTCTGAGATTTCAAGGCAAAGATGAGTTCTCCCTGCTCAGTCACTCCCAGAGAAATCCACGAACAACCTGCAGGAGATGTCCTGGGTGGAGAAGCCTCAATGTACCGTGGTGATCATAGAGGGTGAATTTGGCTCAGCCTCTAAATTCACCCCATAGCTCCAGAATTGCACCCAGCGTGTGGTTAAAGTAGAGTGCACAAATCTCATAAAGACTCTGAATCTTCCTTCAAAGGCTTCAGGCAATCAAAAAATTATTTTTCACTTCATAACCTCATCTCCCTCACAGTTCCCAGGTAGCACCTTATTTCTGGTCAGATTTTGTCTGCTTCCAACATTTAGTGACTGGATCTTACACTGCCCTTTTTAGTTAGACTGAAAGCCCCCAGCTATCAGAAATCTTTTCCCTCTGTAGGGACTTGCAGCCTATGATCAGTTTCCCTTTCGGGTTTTCTAAATAGATTCAAGTCCTTCTTCAAGTTTTCCTGAGCGCACATTTCTAGAGCAGTTCTTTCCTGCACTGAGGCCATTGTGGGGGATGCTCTGTGTTTATTGCAGCTGATCAGTTGGCAGAGTTCCTTGTTTTCAGAAAGAACGCATCTGTGGCAGTTCAGTAGCAAACAGAGTATCACACAGGTTATGAGCATTTGTGACATCTAGGCAAGGCTATTTAACATAAACTCATCTATAAGCCCCCTAAAAGTTCCTATTTTTCCTCCTGTACTACTCCATAATGCAAGTAGAGGAACTGGTTCTGAATATTCATGGGTAAGCACAGATTAACTACTCCTCCACTCAAGTTAGCCTCTCTCTTTTCTCCTTGCTTTTATCAGTCCTTCATTTGCTGTGCTTCATCTTAGAGCGATATTCCTTAACTGCAAAGATGCAGTAACATATTTTCATGCTGAAAGCTTGGTTAAGCCATCTGAGGGATGGGAGTATGGCCAAGATGTGCAGGCCATGAAGATAAACTGTTGAGTTGGATCACTCCAAGGTGCCAGATTGTGGTTTCATTCACACCAAGGTAAATGTGACATTCATAAGTGACTGCAGACTTACAGTGGAGGCCTGATTCTGGCTTCCCATCACAGCTTCTAGCTGGTCTTGCACACTGGGCACCTCTACCCCCCTGGTAGCTGCAAAATTTTGTAGGTGCACGTTCACATCTCAGAGCCTGTGTGCCTGTCTGCACTCATTTAAAGGCAGCAACTTCCACCCCAGCTTCTGCGAACACTGAGGATAACCAGTGGTTTTGCCATCTTTCAGCCTTCCTCCTGGGGTGGGATGCTGTGTCCTCCAGTTTCTCTTGTTGCATATGTAGAGGCAGCAGTTAGATATATTTCTCCAACTATTAACAAATTTGTACAATATGTGTTTCCAGAGGTACCTGTTAAAGAATGATGAAATATTTATAAGCTGAGAGGTGCTTAAAATCTCCCTTGAAAGCCTGTTCTTCGTGGAAAGTATAACTCGCACTGTAGTGAAGGGCTTCTCAGCTGGTAAAGAAGGTACTAACTTATGTGGGTCTGTCCAGCAGGAGACTGCATTTCTAGAGCGTTTTTGTAAACCAAGGCTTCATTACTAAAGCTGAGAACATCTTGATTAACTACTGAGATGGAAATTTATGAGCAATTGCAGGGGATATATACATATATACCCTGTGGGGTACCTGAGAGTAAACCTATAACATGCTGAGCGTTGCCCCAGGTAAAGGCGCCTCATGGGGGAGACAATTCCTGTGGAAAATGGTTTATCTGAAGAGCCAGGCCCCAACATCTCTCAAGCTGTGAAAATTAACTGTTCTCCTGGATGACACAGAAAACACACGAACTAAAATAGATTATCCTTGCCAAGTAGTGACTGAGGTGTATTATTGTGCTTATTGCCTTATACCTCTCTCCAAATCTAGAAATTTGCTGCCTGGCAGCATGCTCTATTAGAATCAACTTGATATTGCCTTAATACTCTGCAATAGCAAGAGTGGTTTCAGATTTTCTGACAGATAGTAATCGCCCCATCTCCCAGGCAATGACAAACCTGCTTCAGGAGCCCTGAGTACTTTAGAGGCACCCAAAAGCCTGGGACACCCATGAAATGTGCCAGCAGGACCTGGATGTAGGCAGGCAACACTGGATGCTCAGCTGATGCAGAATGTAGCTCTTAGGAAGTGTTTGCAGGTGGCAAGAAGGCATAACAAGTTTGACTGGATCTTGCCAGAGAATTCTTCTGTTCAGAAAGCAAAAGGAGAGCAAGCACCACAAATGGCAGTCCTGGCATTAACAAAAAAAACCCCAAAACAACACTTTTTTTTCCTGTTATGAAAGGGAAAAAAATCCTACATGTTTTATTAGTTTTTATTGCAAATCAAAATGTTCCCTGAGAATGACTGCTTTTCCTGAGGCATAGGAAGGCTCTTTCTTTAGAGGAAAGGCATCCAAAGAATAGGTGGGAGAGGCGAGAAGAGAGCTGAGGTACAGTGGGAAGGATGCATCTGGAGCAAAGAGGATTACGGTGCAGATAAAGTCCTGCCCAAACTCCAAAAGGCCTCTAAATGTCTGAGTTCAGAAGCTTGCTGCCCTTAGCCAAGGCCATGCGCTAAGGAGATGACCATTCTGTGGATGCTGGTGCCCCAGGTTGGGTGACCCCAGTGGCTGTGTGGATATCATATCATCATACGTCATGTGTCATATGTCATATGTCATGTCTTGTCATGTCATGTCATGTCATATCATCATCATCATATCATACCATACCATATTATTATATCATATTATACCATGGTGGGACACCTCCCACCAGACCAGGCTGCTCAAGGCCCCATCCAACCTGGCCTTGAACACTTCCAGGGACGGGACATCCGTCACATCGTGGTGCTCTGCAGAGAGGGAGGCTGCAGATGGGGCCCTGCACTGCTTCAGGAGCTTCGCAAGGAGCTGAGCACACAGTGCTTAGCAAGTAGTGCTGTGCAAACAGCTGGGATGCAGGCGCCGAGCTGGGAGATTCTTATTACTCTGCTCAACTAATACATTAAGAAAATGTCCATACAGTCAAGAAAGAGCAATTAAATATTGAATGGTTTGCTCATATGCATAACTGTGTGAAGAGCTCTCAAGCTCTCCGAGAGACAGGAGCCTGTCTATCGCCAGCAAACTTTCCTTAGCAAGCATAAGAAATGGCATTTGAGAATGCAAAGCACCAAGCCTTTTGAGCAGGCATCAATTAGTTTTAAGCTGGATGGGTAGTCCTAGGAACATCAGAGGCAGGATTCAATATGCTTGCAGTGGGTGGCAGCTTATATGCCTTACAGAGCCAGTTTTTTAAAGACGAAGTGTAAAAAAAAAATCAGCAACATTTAATGAGCTGGGGCTGGGTAGTATTTTCAATTTGGTCTCCACCTCCTAGAAGCAGTCATGCCAAGCTATGTTCTAGAAACTTTCCTGCACTGAGCACTGCAGGACCAAATGCCAGGTCCTTTGGGACATTCAGGCACCCAGCTTTAACTCAAGTGACAATCTAAATGATGGGACTTAGCAGGAGATGCTGCTCATGGGTATTGCCAAGGCTGAGAGGGTGAATCTGTGAGTCAGTGCTTGAGAGACATTTGCTTGGTCCCTGAGCATGCCTGTGGACCATCTCTGCAGGGCTCATTGCTCAAGTCCAGTCTTTTGCTGAGGCCACCCCAGTCGGTCAAGCTCTGGGGCTAACAAAGGTCTCCATGTGCTGTCAGCAGTGGAGCCAGTGCTACACTGGAGCCCTGGGGAATCTGCAGAGCAGCAGATCCTGACAAAACAACGCCCACGTGCCAGGAGCTAGTGGTGATGTCTCACCCAGGGTCCCAGCATATGGGCGAAGTAGAGATTCAGTACCTGAAAGCCACCTTATAATGCATGCAGTTGGAGGGCACAGAAATCCACACCCAACACAGCATCCCTAATCATTGCAGGATTTTTAAATTCCCAGCACAGGAGGGAGTTTAATCGCTCTTGCCACACGTTTTGCATGCTGCAGATCCTACACCTCTAGAGCCATGCATGCATGCGAGACTCGTGAAGCCAAGAGGAAAGCAGGACAGAAAAGATGAGCTCTGTAGCGTGCTGTGCAGGAGCTCAACCAGGAGGGGCACACCTGGGACTTAGTCCCTATTCTTGCATTTATTTCTGGGGTTATTTGTTCATCCCTGATGACCAGTTAATACAAAATGTGTATGATAAGAGTGTGTTTAAACATGAAGGCCATGCCAGGTTCATATCAACTCCTGTTAGAGTCAGTGGGAGCATTCACACTGACTCAGCTGTGAACTGCATAGGACCTTATCCAATTACTGTTATTAATATGACATAATTAATTAAAGTATATGCTGAACACTAAGCTGCTGCCAACCCCCATGCTGAATGTAAACTCTTGTAGTATGTGTCTCTCCAGATCAGAGCTCCAGGATCACTGACTCCTTCCTGCCATTAAGAAATGGCTGGGGCTGTTTCAGAGGAATGCCTACCAGTGACACTGAGGGTGTGTCAGCATCCCAGTTTATCAGTACAAATGACAGTAATTACCCGGCTGACTGTCAGTGTCTCTGCAGGGGGAATGATAATTTGTCCACATTAGTGAGGAAGAAGCCAATGCTTTGGCCAAAGCCAAATGAGGTCTGGGCTGTGAAAGTGGGAGCTGATGGGTCACATCAAGGGAAGAGAGAGTGTGCAAAGTGTTGAGGAGGTGGTGGGTCACAGGGGTCCTGGCTGTCTGCACCGAGGAGGAGGAATGAGACCGAAGATCCCATCTTCTTTCCTAGGACTCCAGACTGCACAGCCCATGACCGTGGCATAGGTAGAAAGTTTCTCATGTCCCTGCAGAGGTCCTTTGCCCAGATCAAGTGGATGAGGAAGAAGCCATTAATTCAGTGCAAGTCCTGATGAGCATTTTATTGGACACTGCTCAGAATTGCAATTTGCCACTCCACAAAATGCCAAAAAAGAGCTTTTATAGAAACAGGAGTTTTGGGGGGGGGGGGGGTTCTCAATGCATGAGGGATCTCAGCACTGCCAGCATTAGGAGTTGCACTGAGATAAGAGATTAAAAATTAACGTTTGGACTAATTTAAAATGTCATTTCTTCAGATTGAAACATTTTCTCTGGATCAGTACTTTCTTCAACAATTATTTGGTTTTTTGATCTCAATAAAGCTACATTTTTCATAATAAAAAAAAATTAACTTTTTATTGGAAGATTTTCAGCCAGCTCCACCTACTGCTGCTCATAGTGCTGATGCTGTCATCTTCAAAGCTTCATGAATCACTGCAGCTTCCCTTCCTCCCCCAATGGAGAATACGAAACTACTTTATAGCAGAGGCGGGTACAACCTCCCCCAAACTGGGTCTGTGATAGTGACCAGTAAAAGGCGAAGGACTGGGCTTGTCTTCTTTGCTTTGTGGACAGGAACAGAGGACTGGACTGACGGCTGGAGCAGATCAACAACAATACTGGGGCTGTTGCTTCCACCACTTCCCAAATCACTTCCCTCTTTGTTAAGGTCAAGATCTTCACCAGAGCAGCAGAAGACATGAATAATCACTATACTTGCTGTACACGAGCATGTAGAGGAGTAAAGGACAGGGTGGGCCGCAGCTGCCCCTCTCACCACTTCAGTGCAGCGTATGCCAACCACTGCCTTGGGACACGCTCTGACTGTTCATGAGCTCCATACCGCAGCTGGTCTGCCTGCCCCTCACAGTCCAAACCCTCAGCTGTCCTGTTCAAGCAGCTGCAGATGTTGGCAGGACTGCTTTAGTGTCTTTCCCGTCAGGGGCAGGTCCTCACGCCCAGGGGACTCTGGGTTGATTTCTTGCCATGTGGTCATTCTCCAGGGACTTTGGCCATATTTCAGAGAGAACGTTTCTGACTGAGGTCTTTGCAGACCCGGGGCTGTGTCTTCCTTTAGAGACATCTTTCCATTTCACTTCCCATCTACACACTATGAAATACTGGTAATCCAGTATAGAGCACACTGACACATGCCCTTCTCCATTTTCTTCTCTGTGTCCACATAATTGTCCAAAACTGATACTGATATTAGTTTATTAGAAGAGTCTCTTTCAAGCTCTCGTTGATCCTTGAGAGGACTTAAGGACCTGAAAGTCTTTTTGCAAGGACCAGATTCATGCAAGGTTTTAAGGAGGGTACCCTGTGAGGCTTACCCTGCACAGACCCAGTGCAGTGCAGGCGGGCCCTCAGTTCCCCAGAGATCATTCTTGGCAAGTGTCACCTCTTGTACTGCCCTCAGTGAAACTGCGTGTGCTCCATCGTACTCACCTACTATATCCCTCTTGCCATGTACTCCAGAAGATGAGGACTACCTTCTGTTTCTACCCTATCTCAGGTAGATGCATGGCAAGGTAGTCTTTGCTCCAATATTGAATGAATATTAATTCATTCTCCATCAACATCTCCATTGTCCCAGTCTATTTGTCCTGCCAAAGAGACAGGACAGGAGCTTTGTCTATCCGAAGAGAGTGAGGAAGCTCTCTGAGACAGCCTCTGCTCCACTGCCACAAGCAGAACTTAAGAACATAGTAAGTATATACACGTTTGTGCCAATTGAGACTGAACAGTCCTTCCTTGTGCATCTTCTTAAGGAGATATGGGCTCTTATATACCTCATAATAATTACTTTTCTCTCCTTCTCCCTACCACTGCTGCGCTGTTGTCCTATGTTCCTCTTCTGCCATTGGTAGAGATCCTACTGTTCAGGAATCAGCAGCCCAAGTGTAAGGCCGTGATGGGTGCAGCCATGAACAACTGGCCATATTCAGTATGAGGTGAATTCATGGGCAGCCAGCTACACAGACGTTTCCTTTCGCTCTATGATCTCGAAACAGGAGCCTCAGAAGGCCAAAGTGCTAGATCTAGGTCCTGACAAAAGAAGAAGAGGCCACAGAGTCATCGATCTGCTCCTTGAGATCAACGAGAAAGGGATTGCACTGCTCCCTTTAGTCTGTTTTTGTGCAAAAATATCCTGGTAGCTAGGTAGTTCTCTAATTTCTAACTTAAATCTCCTCTGATGCAAAGCAAGCCAATTACCCTTAGAGGAGATGGAGAGCAATTATTCACTCCTTGCTTCAGAACAAGCTAGTACATATTTTACACCATTGTCACATTGTTACTTAGGCAGCTTTACTCTTCTCTAGGGAAAACAGACTGGCCGAATGTCTTCAGTATTTTCTCATATGACATATTTCCAGCCTCTGTTCATTCTCCTCTTTTTCATTTCAGCTGTTTTGTCTTTACCATTCATACAGTGCAGTGCCCCAAGTGGAGATCATCTCCTTGACAAGCCCTGAGGACCCACAGCTCCTGCTGCTCAATGAGGTCAGTGCCAAAGCTTCCCAGTCCCCTTTGTAGGACCCACTCTAACACTGCCACTTGTTTAACTACAATTCAGTTTGTTCATTTGATTTCTCCTTGTGTTGACTTCGTGCTTGCCAGTACAGCATTTCATCTCACTGATTTTGCAAGACATTTCTAAGTGAATTATGTGTTGACATTGTCACCCCTCACTCCCATGTTTATCCACAAAGCTGACAGGATATTTATTTAGTTGCTTCAACGTGGTCATGAGATGCTATTTCAGATATAGTGGCCTTCAAATACTTGAGAGAGCCTACAGGAAAGATGAGGAGGGTCTTTTTACAAGGTCATGGAGTGATAGGATGAGTGACAGTGGCATTAAACTGGAAGGGCGGGGATTTAGGTTAGACATTAGGAGGAAATTCTTCACTATGGCACTGACACAGATTGCCCAGAGAAGCTGTGGATGTCCCCTCCCTGGCAGTGCTCAAGACCAGATTGGATGGGGCTCTGAGCAGCCTGGTCTGGTGGAGGTGTCCCTGTCCATGACAGGGTTTGGACTGGAGGAGGTCCCTTCCAGCCCAAACCATGCTGTGATTCTATGTGTTGGGTACTCAGGAGAGCCTGGTGCATCTGACAATCATTTTGTGAGGCTCACAGGAGAGCAGGACCCTGCCAAACTGGCAGCTGGAGGCCAGATGGGATACCCTGGGGTACCTAAAATTGAACAGGTGTCCATATTTAAGCATTTAGCTGTGTCTGATAAGTTCCATCACCTAAGCTGTTAATAAAAAACCAGAAACAAATAGCTGTCTTTTCAATCCCTGTGAAAATGTGGCACTAAAAAATGTGATAAATTGTACTGCTGGACTAACTCTCTGTGAGGTCAGATAGCTAGAAAAGAAGTGAAAGATTGAGTAGCAACAGAAAATCTGTTCTTCACCTACAGCAACAGCAGACATTTACCAGTCAATAGAGTTGTGTCCCCATTCTTGCAATATCAGTGAGTAATTTTATTATTCATTAAAATAAAATTGTATTTACTTACTTTATTGGTATATATTTACATATATATATGTGTATAGGTATGAAGGTATATATCTGAATGAGACAGCGAACATGTGGTTCTTTCCTGATGTGGGTTTTTGCATATTTTCTATTTGTAAAACAGTATCACAGAATTCTTGTATACTCTCTATGTGGGTGTTAGTCTGACTTTGTTGATCTGCTTGCATTATAAGTTCAAAAATTTTTAAATGAACTGGGCCCAGAACAGATGCCTGAGAGACTCAAATCACTTTCCCTGCCTCAGAACAGATTCCTGATATTAGATTCAAAGTCTAATGTTTTTCAAATTGTCCCATGTTGTACGATTTGCTTTCAATCCTATTTCCCTACTTGTAGAAGACTTTCATGCCAGATTGTGTCAAAAGCCTTATGAAAGTCAAGGTATATCATATCTATCCGTTTCTTCTGTGCATGGGCCAATGACCCCATTAAAGAAAGAGATTAGATTAGTTTGACATGATTTGTTCTTGACAAGTCCATGTTGGCTGTTTCTCACTGCCTTTTATTCTCTAAGTGCTTATAAAGTGATTGTTTAATAATTTGCTCCAGTATTTTTAGCATATCAAAGTCAAGCTGATGGGTCTGTAATTCCCCAGCTCTTCCTCTTGCCACATCTCTCCCATGAAACCTGTAGGTTATGGGATTCTCCCCTGTTCTTTGGGAAAAACAGTGTCCAAATGGACATGTTTCATGATGTATGAAAGCCAGAAGTGTCATAAAATGCTTTTGTAGCCTGGGTCCATTTTGTGGATGCTAGCTGCCTGCAAGACCCCACATTTGGGAACATGGAGAATTGGGGGTCAGAGACTTTTCCACCTCCGCTGGAGACATGGCCCAGGACACCACAGGAACGCTGTGAGATACTGGAAGGCCCTGGGAGGCTGAGGAAGTGGCTGTAAAATGTAGCTGTAACTCCTCCCAGTCAACTGGCCTTTCCCATCACATTGCAGGTTGAAGCTGTGCGTCGGCAACACTGAAATCTCCGGCATTTTGGAAATGGGAGGGCGGTGTGAAGCAAATAGCATCTGCTGTCAGGATCGATAGCTCAGATGTCTTCATGCCAAACGAACTGTTGCTTCCTAGCTTTTACTCAGTCCCCCACCTCAGCCATTTCATAACCAAAACGTCACCCCAGCTGAACCCCTCTGCTCAGGCACTGGACCACAGGGGGCTGATAAGCTGGCATCTGCCTCCGTGACTCTGTCAAGTCGCTTGCTCTGGCAGCCAGACAATATTCTGGGCTGCTAAAGGTGAGGTGCCCCAGAAAAATATTCCAGTGCTGCATCCAGGCAGAGATGCTGTCAGTCAGTGGTGGGGGCAAGCCCAGGGATAGAGTTCAGCAGCCGCTTAGGGGAAGCTGATCAGTATTCGGCCAGTCTCTCATTGATGGAAATTATGCAGGCAAGGAAACTTTCCTCTCTTCCTCTGTGCAATTTTCAACTTACATGAAGAAATGTGGAGTTGGCACAGCCCTCCAGAAGGGCTCAGGCTTGGGTGAGTCACTGGATCTCACCCCACCAGTCCCCAACCCCACACTGGTTCCCAATGCCAGCCAGAGCCCTGCCAGCACTGAGAGCTACAAGATGACACACAGACCTCCAGCAATCATGGGGTGGTCCAGATCTGGACTTGGCTGTGCCTGTGGGGGTCTTGGTGCCCTCTGTAGCTGTGTGCATGAGCTAAAGTGGGGCACAGCAACCCCAGCATTCACCGCCAGAGCTCTGCTGGCATCCAGGCTGCATCCCGATCTGAGTACAAGTTTGGCATGGGATCATAGGGGCTGGGACTTCTGTCCATAGGAATGCAGAGGGACCGCAGGGATGATGAGACACTGCAACAGCACACATGTCCATCGCTTGAGGGGACAGTGAATGGCATTTCAGGAAGGTGCTCACTGTGTCTCCCACTCCAAGTGTTCCCCCTACACACACATGCGCACACACAGAGTCAGGGATGTTTTATGGCCAGATTTTCACTCAGCTTCTCTTAATAGAGAAAAATAGCAGCTAGAGAGCTTCTGCAGTTGCTAGCAGAGATGGCAACTGATGAACAGATAATGAAGTCTTTATTCTCCATTTGTTTTGCTGTTTAGGAGGAAAAAAATGAGCGAGAGTTTGTAGAGAATCGGTGACGTGCTTTTAGATGTATGATAAAATAGATGCTATCAAATTCCTCCTCAGAAGTTAATTTGCTGAGGCAGCCAATTGAAACAACAAAGCTCAGAGCACCCTTTTGTAAGTTGTTTAGTCTCCAGGAAACACCTTGTGAGCCGTATACAAACCTAACCCTTTTAATTGGAGCACACAGTAAGCCTATGGAGCTACAAAGACATTTGAATGGTTCATGCTGTAATCGAGTTTAGTCATCATTATGCAAAACTAATTAGCAAGTCAGAATCCTTTTTTTGTCATCACTGAACCATTGCTGCATTTAGAAATGAGATCCCCAAGATCTTCCCTTTCCCTGCCCTTTCCTGCTGCTATTCTGGAATTAAAGCTTCTCTTTTCATCACGACAAAGGATGTGGTGAATATAAAAAAGTCTTCTTCAGCTCTTCCCTAAAATGTCAAAAACTGAATAATATTTGGGTTTCTTTGCCAATTATTCTGTTCTTGGAATTCATTATTGAAGCAAAAATTTGAGATGTTTTGAGCAGTTTATATGACTTCTGAAAAAACATACTTACCCCTGCAATCTTTGGCAAGCAGGGTTTCCAATTTGCCAGAAACGTTTGCTTAATATTTCTGTTTCCAAAGTGGACTTAAGCAACATTGTTTGTTTGTTTGTTTTTCAATTCCCATGAGTCAGAAGCATTGTGAAAACATTTTACAAAGATTTAAAAAAAAAATCCTTTCCAAAATTAGACATACCCTCAGCTCCTGCTCTGTGCGTGTATCTTCCTTGCCGAGCACAGCAGTGGTTCCCCAGATGTGTGGCAGCCCCAGCAGGTTGGTGTCTCAGCACCAGGAATCGCAGCCCACCCCATTCTGCAAGTTCTGAAACCTGTCTCAGTCACAGGGGTCCTCAAAGCACAGTTTCCAGCTGTGCAACAAAAAGCTGCATGCAGGTGAGAACTCATAGCTGGGCGTTTTCAGATTACCTGCTCCATGAGATCGCTGTGCTCCGGGATCCTGAGTGCTGTGTCATGGAATGCCATCAGAGTCGGTTTTATTGACTAAGTGCAAGTGTTTTCTGGGTCCCTAATTCTGGGGTAATCTGCCTTGCAAGTGTGCTGAAAACCTCGAAGTATAGAAATATCAGCCCCTTTGCACCTAAGCAGCGAGCCTGCCCACTCTTTGCAGACCCTGCAGTATGATATTTCTACCACGGGACAACCCCACTGCTCTTCTGTGTGCAGCTGAGGGCTTCACATGGCTGGTTCTGGAGACCATTTTGTTCTAGAGTGTCTTCCCACAGGAGCAGGGTCTGTTGGTCCTACCCAATCTCACCTCTTACTTTCCAAACTACTCCAGGATTTGTTTTATCCTGTTAGCAGGTATTTTAGCACAGGACCTCACTCCTGTGTGGTTCCATGTACTGGAAACAATCACAGTGACCAAGACAGGATGATCCAGGACACTCGGGGCTCAGCCTCTGTCTCATGGCCTCAGTCCTAGTACTGGTGGGTGTAGCATGAGCACCTTTCTAAACAAGGATTTTTTTGGGGAAGGGAGTGGAATAAAAGGAATATAAAAGCTTACAAAATATTTTAGGTTAGATTACATCGCTAGAAGTCATCCACTCCAACTGCCAGCTCAAAGCAAAATCAGTTCTGAGGTCAAGCCAGGTTTCTCAGGACTTTATCCAGCCTGGTCTTGAAAACCTCCAAGGATGGAGGCAGCACAGCCTCTCCAGGCAAACTACTCCCATGCTTGACTGTCCTCATTGTGAGAAAGTTTCTCCTTGGCTGTCTTGCACTGGACTAGCGTACTACCAGAGACTGCGAACATCCCTTAGGGTGTACAAGCTCTGCTCTTGCCTCACGGAAGGAAGGACCAACAGCATTTTGGAGGGCAGGGCTGGAATCCTGGAGGATCTTGAGAAATCAAAGAGATGATCTGGAAAATAGAGTATGCCATTCAAGAGAGGCAAACAAGGAGTCTGCATTTAGATGCACAACTGCAGTAAGACAGAGTAAGGAATGAGTGGCTACACATGGCACTGCAGAAAAGGACTTGGGTGTCACAATCTGAGCATGCAGACTTGAGAAGAGGAAAATACTGTTCTGGGTATGTTCACAGGCGAGCTGCAGGGGGCATATGGCATCTGGTCTGGAGCGCTGCAGTTCACAAAGGATGAATGAAAAAGTTGAGCAGCGAGAATGAGAATTATTAGAGGTAACCTGCAAAGAAAGGCTGAAATAATTGGAGTTATTTAATCAAGAGAAGACTTATGGGAAACATAATAGTCTGCAGTTACATAAAAGGTTTCTGTGAAGAGGAAGAGAATAATTTGTTCTGCATGTTCATTCTGCTTAGGAGATGGGGTAATTAAATCACAGTTAAGGAAATTCAGATTAGTTATTAAGAAAAGTCTTTCTAACATAAGGATAGTTAAGCAATTTTATAGATTTTTCTTGGGGTTTTTTGTGGAGTTTCCAATGCTGGAGGATTCTAGGAATAAGATCATCTCTACAGACACCTTTCCTGAATGCCACAGAGCTTTCCTTGGGTCAGGGAGGTGGAAGAGGTGATCTCTTCAGATCTGTCCTACCCTTAGTTTCTATGGGTCTGCCATGCAGGTAGGTGCATCTTTTTCACAAGTGTTCATGCACCAGTCACAGCTCTAGGGATCTTAGTACCTTTAACAGTTGGATGTTAATTCTCTTCTGAAAACAAGACAGATGATCCCAAAGTACCTAGGCGCTTTAAGGAATGCTCTGCTCTGTTTCCACCAGCCTCCTTTCTGAGCAGCTAAAGCCCTGATAACATTTTGGGTGAGATTAAGGCAGTAATTCAACTTTAAGCAAATAGGAACTCTCAGACCAAGAAATCCTGCACCTCTCCAAGGGCTGCACTATCCCTACACATTTGCTGCTCTAGACATTTCAGCCTTGTCATGTTTTCCCCTTGAGTGCAGTCTCTGGTACCATCCTGATTTGGATGAATCTGGCCTGTTGACTGGCTCCCAGCCACAGAGTCAAACCCTGCTGTGGTGAAAGGTCTTGGCTTTCACCAGAGCCACAACCAGCATAACCCAACTGTTTAACAAGGATGTTTATCCTCCGCAAAATAAATCTGTTGAAAAATGTTTGCTCCACTGTAAAATATATTTAATCTTCTTTTATTTGCTGAATCTCTTTATACTCGTTGCTGCATTTATCTTGACACTGGTTGGGCAGCTGACCACCATTTTCCTACCATGAAACAATTATTCTAGCATCACCCTGAGAGCCAAGGACAGACATTAATACATCTATAAACATGGAAGAGAAGAAGAGTAACCAAGGCAACTCATACAGCTCCGCAAATTAATGAGGACATTCAGTTCCAACTGCCTGTGTGTGGCAGTGGTAATAACCACTCTTTCTGGATTTGCTTTGGTGCCACACAAGACACAATTCAACTAATTCCTCTTTCTTAGAGAGTGTCTCTCAAAAAAACAGATGTAGGCTGGACCAAACCCTCCACTCTTAGGATGGATTCAGACCCAAACCTTTACATCTTTAATCAGCTGAAAATAGGCCTGACAAATGGAGGAGTAAATGTGTTTTGTGTATCTTCCTTTGACTGTAGAATATACTTTCTTAGCCAGGGCTCATCACTCTTCTCTACAATTCTGCCCAAGCAACAGGATTTTATGACCATGATGGCTCATGACACAGCACATGGGGTGGCCAAACCAAGTTTCCACTGGAGATGGTGGGATTTTGGTGTGTTTGGAAAGAGGCAGATGTGGCTTTTTGTAGCCAGAGTTTACAGAGATTAAAAAAAAAAACCAAAAAAACCCCCAAAAAAACCTCCAAAGACCAGGATTGGCCAGGGGTGCCAGCAAAGGTCCTTTTCAGCAAAGCTGGGATGCGTTGATGCTCGAAGACAAGGTTCCACCACCAGCTCCGTGACCAGGCTCGAGGGAGGTGCACAGTAATAGTGTCTGCTTTCTCGGTTATAAAAAGGAATCTCATGATTCAGTGCGAAAAGGTTCTGAGTACAGATTTATCTCTAAATCTGCCCTTATTTCTGCAGTATCCACCAGCCCACAGATGCCATAAGAACTGCAGCTTGACCACTTATTTTAAACACTGAGTTTCACAGGTTGCCTATTTCCCAGCATGCACTGATGTCGAACTTTTGATGTGAGATATCTAATGGGGAAAAGAATGGCATGTGTAAGATTTGCTTATGGTGCATTTTTTAGACTGCCATTAAACTGATCTATTGCTGGCACAAACAATAAAAAACTGATTAAAACTCAGCCCTTCATAAATTAAACATTGTTGTCTCTAGCTGGCAAGCCTGCCACTTGGCAGAAAGCTAGAACGATTGAACTTGGTGCAATGTGTATCTACAGAGTGACAGGCTGGGGGGATTTATTCCTCTTCCACACCACATTACCAAATAAAAGGTACGTTGGCAAAATCAGAAAACTCCTGAACCCTGCTGGGCTAATGGCAATTGCAAAATACCTGTCTCAGGTGAGCTACTTTTCAAGCAGATGAGCCATCAAACTGCCTACTTGAAGGTTTGGGGCTTTTTATGAATATAGATATTTTAGTTAGGGTGATTTTTATTAACTGCAAATGTTCTGCTGGGTGAATGCGATGATAAACACTTGTTCCTGGTGCATGGTGTCCTCAGAGTCATCTGCAGCAGGAGTCTCTGGGCTAACCAGTGCAAGCACAGGACTAAATCAGAGCTCCTCTTCAACATAAATTCATTGTAAGGAAAGGAAGAGCAGGAGTGGGAAAGAGCTGTGAGAAGGTACAGAGATTTTGTTCCTGTTCTGATGGGAATAGCGTGCTGCATCCCCACTGGGAACATCACAGCTTCTGCTCTGCATTTGTATGTAGATTGAGCCTCAGGTAGCACATAGGGACTGATTTAAGCATAGCCCTTTCTCTCCTTTTGCTGTTCTCTTACTCCCACTCCAGCTCCTGCTCTGGGAAGCACCAACAAAAGATCGAGGCATTCTTCAAAGCTGCCTTCTGTGGTTTTGCAGACATCCAAAGGCAGTCCAGCCCAGTGGACTGCAGTCACCACACCACAGTCGTCAGGTTTGATGCTCCTTCCCCATGCAGTGCATGAGGTATTCTCCTGCAGTGAAGGATCCCCTGAGCTTCAGCATTACCTTGTGACTGCCGGGGGCTTCATTCCCAGCTCAGCCCCCATGCCTGAGTTTTTTACAACACCTCTTCTTGCATACTCAGTCTTCTTTCTCTAGGTCCTGCCATCAAGATTGGCTGTAAACCCACATCTCCCATAAGCTGCTGCTTGTTTCATCCTGTGGACTCTTCTGTGTTCATTCAGAATTTATATCGCCTCTTTTCCAGGTGCTTTTTGGGCTTGTAATGCATATAAAAGAACTAAGGTATTGGAGCTGCTGGCAGGTGTTGCTGATGTGGTCAGCTGTGAGGAAGTGAATAACTTCACTTGGTTCTGTCCTTTGGACTCAAATATGCAAAGAGTGGAAAATTATTTAAGATGCTCTTTCCCTGAACTAGCCAGAGCATGGATTGTCCATACCTACCTTTCATGCGTTAGAGGTAGGACATTTAAACTGGTGCACACTGGCTCAGGCTCTCTATTCATCCCTCTCTTTCTTTACTTTGTTCTTTTGTCTGATGAACTGTACTGATGCCCTATATCATCACACCTAGACATCCTCCACGTTTAATAAATGAGCATGGGTTCAGCATGGGGCTTCTCTCAGTTTTCAGGGTACAGAAAACTCTGCTTGCTCTGTGAGTGTGGTGAGAAAAACAGAGATCTTCAGTGCTTCTGTGGTCTGAAAGCTGATGGTGGCATGCAGGAGGAAGCTTCTGAGTAGTTTCCAAAATGTTCTGCCTTTGGATCGATGTGATCCTTTCTGACCAACAAAGACTGCTCTGTCTGGAGGCTTGTGAAGAATGAATCCTGGAAAAGAAAAAGAAGAGGCTATCCACATGACAGAAAAAGATAAACCTTAAAGATATCTTGAATTAAATTTCTCTGAGACATTGGAGAACAGAAGTGTGACTCAATGGGAGTAGCCCTGGCATCAGCAGGGAATGGATGTGGTATTGCTGTGCTTGCTGTCTCAATGGTAAACAGGCTTTAAGCCCAGAAATGTTCATTATTGGTATCTCCACCTGTTTAACCAAGTTAAAGCAGCTTAAGCAGCAATTGCTGCACATTTTTTCAGCCTGCAGTGTGGCATCTTTATATGTACAGACTCCATTTAGAAAAGAATCTGCTGCCCAGTGCCACTTTGTCCCCACGTCTTTTTTCCAAGAGTTTCAACAGCTGGAAACTGGAGCCAGAGACATTCAGTTGTAAGTTGGATACACTTTAAGTGAGAACTGTGGTACATACCATAGCCACCTTTTCAAACAAAATGTCACTTACCAAGTAGGATATTGATAAATATTGCAGTCTCACTTTTAAAATCTGAACCCCATTTGTGTTTGAAATCTGTTTTGTGTTATTTTCCAGTCACAGGATCTTACAGATCTCTTTCCTGCTAAAGAAGGCTCCTTAGCTGGAAGCTGAAGACTCCTCTTTCACATACCCACAGTCAACTTATGGTGTTATGTTAACAACATTATGTTAACATCACAGACAGTAAGGACAGTCTTTGATCTCTAATCCATCTCTCTACCAGCCCATGAAGAAACTCACCTTCCTTGAGCACCACCCTACGCAGCACTGGCCTTGGAAACAGCATCACTGCATCTGCTAGACCTTTCCTCTCCTGAGTTGTGACCTCATGTCTGCTGCAGGTTGGACATAATAAAGTAGATTTTTCTATTGCATCCAGAAAGCATGGGAAAGTAAACAAGCTCAGTGGAGCCACGTTGATGAGAACACTGGGAGAAGCCAGAAAGTAAGGTGCTATAAGAGGCAGTATCTGCTCTCCAGCCAATATTCAAGGAGAAAAAATATGCCTAGTTTAAAACATTTACTCCTGTCATGCCTGCCAGTAAAGTGAACATTCAGGGGTAAGGAAATCCTGGACCCTCTTTATCTGTCCCAGGACTCCTCTGCAACACTGAAACTGGATTGCAAATCTGTCCATCGGCTTAAAATTAAAGCAAAGGATTTCCAGGCTGGGCTTGACAAAGGAGTCAGTGAGATGCTGCTGCATGGTGGGACTACCAGCAGAGCTGACGTGTCTAAGAATTCAGTGTGAGATGTGCTGTGGATCGCGATGGTTATAGCCGAGACTTTGTTCTTATGATCCATGGACATAACTGGTTCTGACCATGTGGACACTCTGGATCTGTCTTCTCGCAGTGCTGGTACAGACAGGCTGTGTCTTGCCACCCGTGCAGAACTGCTCCGGACCCATGGAAGATCTCTGTCTGTCCAGGAAAGGGGAGCTCTTTGCTTCCCACTGGCTTCTCTCAGTACAGGAGAGAGGCGCATGTATGGGTTAGGCTCCACATCTGGGGCTGCAGATTCCTCCTCTTTGATGCAGTGGCTCCATCTGAGGCAGTAATACACCACTTGCCCTCTTCTTGACATTGCTTGTGCAGTGCAACGGCAGAGATCCAGCTGTGGGTCATTTGATCAGCCACTGTCTAGCCATGGTATAAAGTTACATCTGTGCTAATAAAGAGACCTTAAAATTCAAGTCCTTGTGTCTTTTCCTGGCTTCTGTGCAATTTCTTTTTCAACCTTGATGCTATCTGGCTGCAGTTAAATAGCTCCAGTCTAAAGGACACCTCCTTGATATTGATTCTGACTGCTTAAACTTTGTTATTTCATTCAATCTTTTGCTCAATACTGTACCACACATGGACACCCTGGGCTGCGTATTTAGTCCTCAGCTATTATTGGTTTGGTATCAAATGATCTGTTTCAACATAAAACACACACAATATTAATCTTAATTTTTAGAAGCTAAAGAAGTATATAAGTAGATGACATTTCGATCAATTAAGCTGGCTTCTCTTTCTTCCCCAAATTAGCTTCTACAAAGGGCTTCTGCAGCATGCAAAGCAATTATGTCTTTAGGGAGAGAGGGGAGGAACTCAGAGTGGAAACCATGTCACTGAACTGCCCCTGGCTGGCCTGAGACATCAGTAAATGCTGGTACCCAGAGCAGGACAGACCTCAGCTCAGTTTTGGACACACAGGCACACTGCCACACAGGAGCATCTTGTCTCTGAGGCTCCAAGTAGGCACAATTTGGCCATGATTTTTGTACAGCGAATTGGAAAGGCTTTATAGAGCTTTGTTCGCTGAGTCACCAGTGCTATTTTAGGAGCGGCTGGTGAAAATGCGCTGCAGAGATGCAACTACCAAGACTTGGGTCCTTTCTCTAACAGTGGTAAAGCTCTTGTGAAAAGGACAGATCTCCTAATGTGCAGATCTCAGAGTGCCCGGAAAGGCTGTGCTGTGCTGTGAGGCGCTTCCAGCAGTTCTTACCCAAACTGGGTCAGAGTGGCACCACCTGACTCTCTCCAGTGTCCTCTGTGCTCACCTCCAAGGACAGTGATGGTGGGCCCTGCCTCCCAGCTCCAGTCCAGCGTGTGTGTGCAGCATCACGGCCACTCGTGCACAGCAGCCCAGGTCAGAAGTGCAGGCTGGGGGGTGGCTTCTGCAGCCAGGTAGGTATTTGCATAGAAACATGTCATTTTGATTGGAAGCATCTGGGCTTTGCCCAACAAAAAACATGGAAGTGGGGGAAAACGACAAAAGCGATAAATCTTCTTCCTTCTGTCAGAAAATCGAAGGTGTGTTTTGAAATGGCTGGTTTTATCAAGTTCACTACTCCAGTCAGTAGGGGAGAACAGAGGTTGTGCAAACCTTGATCTGGTCCACCCGATGTGTGGCTGTCCCTGCTCTCCTGTGGCTGCTGTCTTGCAGCTCTGCTCTTCATTAACTGCCCTCTCCTGTTCTGAGACAGGTGGACATGTTAATCATCCAGTTCATTAGCCAGTGCCTTCCCATGGGGTCGGGGTAAAGTGCAAGCCTGTGTATCTTAGAGTCACCATGCTGACAGCTCTCTCCTTCACAGCTAGAAGGCAGTCAGCTGATGAAACTTTTAAATGTCAATAAATCTGCTCTGAATCACAACCTCGCCTCCTGCTCCCCCAACCCCTGGTCAATCAGGAAGAAAAGGAAATGCTCATCATAAACCACTCACCCTGAAAACTCTTTCTGCAGGTCTGCATGTCCTGGACGCCCATCTTTGCTTCTCCTCTCGCAGCTCCTGCAGGTGATGGCAAATATCCCAACTTTGGCTGCACTCAAACCCCATGCGTGAAGGGTGCGAGATTTGCCTACACCATGGACCAAGGCTTTGGGAACCTTCTGCTTCTAGAGAGGACTCTACAAGTACCACACTCAGTGACCAGAAATAGGCACCACCCGGAGGGTCTCACCCCATCCCAAGGCTGATGTGATCACTGACTAAAGAGGTGATGATGAGTACAGACAACATGTCTAAGGCTGGCGAGATGTGCTTCACCCTCACACACATCAGTACCCTGCAGCGGCCCTTATTTGGGATTATTTCTCCAACACCATGCAGGAGTTACAATCTCTCAACACACAGCTGCACTGACATGGCGCAGAGATTGCTGTACCACAGCCTGCACCGTGGGGACGTGTCTGCACCCTGTCTGTTCTGTGGCAGGGAGAGGAGGGGGAGAGCACGGGGTTTGTACACTCCATATGATTGTTGAGTGTCTGCTTGCTGGTCATTGCAGAGAAGCATGTGAAAATGGTTTTTTCAGTAAGAAAGAAATGCAATCCAGGACATTACTAGTCTTAATAAGAAAACTATTATCTAGTCCATTTAGGTTTTTGCCTGGGATGTTTGGTTAAACAGATTTCAGACCCAGAATGACTTGCTCATGGATCAGTTTGGAAGTATGTTCCTTGTCACTTTAGTAAGTTAATTGCTTGGGAAGGGGAAGGTGGTTTATGAACCTGTAGCAGATAATAGAATTTAGAGAAGAAAGCAATGAACAGTACGTAACAAGCCATTATGATGAACCTTTCAGCTAATAAAGAATTGTACTAAACTGTGAAAATCTGGATGTCACAAATATTCTCAGCGAGACTCAGTACTTATCCAGGAAACCTCTTGTTGATTCAAGTCTATTGAAATAATTTTTGAGAAATCCTGCAGGGCTTGAGCCCTGAAAGTAGCTCGAATGCAGGTCCAGAACAGGGGCAGAACTAGACCATTGCAAGGAAGGAGAACTGAACATTTGTCTTAGTGATTGAAAACCTTGCTGTCAGCTGGAGAAAAATCAGGGAGCTGGGGTGGAGGGGAAATGCTTCAGCCTCATCCCAAGCACTGAACTTCACCAGGAACATGAAGGCAGGTTGGGAGCAGTGCAGCTGGAAATGGTGGCTATGGCAGGGAGGACCACGTGGGGTCCAATTTCTGCTGGTACCTATGATGGTATTTCTGTATCCAGAAGTCAGCTTGTGAAAGAGGAACAGAAGTTTTGACTTTAATAGTAAAGGAAAGAACTAGACACAAGTTTTTGAAAAGCTGTCATGTGCTGCCATTGGCATTCAAGCACTGTAACAAAAGGGGACCAAATCCTGAAGCTCGAGTCTGATATCAAATTTACATGCAAAGAAAAAAGAGTGAATTCTGAACTGGTATTTCAGGCCAAGCTGTCATTTACCATGGATAGTGACAAGCAAACTTTCAAGTTAAATCTTAAATATACAGAGCTGGCAATTTCAGATCTAAAATTTTAATCATGTCTTAATTCTCTAACTTGTGTGTGAAGTCTTCTATAACATAAGCTCAAAATGTCAGGCATCAGGACAGACCATGTGCAATCCTAAATTGCACGTATCTAAGCTTTAATCAAAGCTAACTGAAGCAATATGTCATCTGCACATGTCTTGTGTCTCAGGATGACGGCACAGAGCATCAGTACTGAAGCCTCCACTGGTCCAGAAGAGATCTGGCAAACTCTTGGAAGAAAAGACGGTTAAGACTATAAACAGGTAGGAATTCCCTATGCCACGAGAGACTTTTCCCTGGGGAATTACCATTCTATGCCTGCCCTGTTCCTGTAATTGTCTGCTGCTGGCAATGCTCAGGTGAGCGAGCCTGCGCCTGACCGAGTCCAACTCTTTTTCCAAGCTGAGCCCTTCAGACACGTTTACGTGACAGCCTACAGGGATGCTGCGCTGCTCCGCGCGCTGTAAGTAAGGAGCAATTTCAACGCGGCGTCTGGAACTGTGCCTGCTGCTGAAATGCACAGATATAAATTAGAGTTAACTCCCCCAGCTACAGGAGCTACCCTGGATTTACACTAAAATAAGGCATTAAGGTGAGAGACCGCTCTTGTCTGCTCAAGCCAGGTTCACTTATTTCAACTGGATATGAGCAGAAAGAGTAAAGTATGCTTAATAGCTACTAGACATACTGACTACTTACCCTGCGTATTTGTTTTGCCTGCATGAATTCATTACACCAAAATTAAACATATTTTCTAAATTATTAATAATCCTAAATGTTTATGAAAATCCAGAACAAATAAACATGACAAACACTGTGATTCAGATGAGAGAAAATATAATTATAATCCTTATATATTTGCATATGGAAAATGAAGAATTTTGAGTTAATGAGATTTATCCTTCTCTCTGACCATTTTAGTGGAATATTTTTTAAAAATCTATTAAACTTGAAATTTCCACATAAAATAATACAAAACAGTACAAGAAAAAGACATTAGAGTCAATCTATTCTTCATGCTAGTCACAAAATCAATTGCATTTATTGTTCAGAAAAATTAAAAACCTTTCTACATTTTATTAAAGTGCACGTCTCAGCCATATAGGGAGATAAATAATTGATACATTCCAAATACATCACCTACAAAATATTTATTGGAAAAAAATAACTGGTTTATCACCCATTTCCTTCAATAGCAGTGCTATGCTGTTACGATGTTTACAACTTTAATGGCTTTTTTTTTTAACAAGAAAACATGCCAGCTGCTTATTATTTCATTGTGCTTAGCATTATTTTATAACAGACCATCAAATTTACTGAAGATAAAACCCATTATCTGAGGAAAACAGTTGTACACTAACAGGTATAGCAATTTGGTTCTCTTAGCGTGATAGCACTTCAGCATCTCCACATCTAGTAATGTATTTTTGCTCTGCTGAAGAGTCTATTGGTCCTTAAATCACGCCTGGATGCCTGTCTAGAGGATTTGTTTGAATTCTTTGGAAGGGGAACCGTGAGGCTTGATGAGTGCCTCGCTGTGAAATGCAAAGGTCGCAGAGATGTCCTTTTTGGGCAGGCAGTAGAGGATGCCCTGGGCGTAAGCGTGGCTCAGTGCAGGCAGCTGAGAGCAGTGGAGCTGCCCTGCCG
>NW_010188579.1:0-8789 GCF_000695765.1 Mesitornis unicolor
ACATCAACACTCCCTCCCAACTCGGTGTCATGCTTTTGGGCACCTCCATGGGTTTCTCTTTTCCTCAAGCCATACGGTGGCTTCTTGGTACCACCCCACCCGCATCCTTAACCTCTGCTTCCCGAGGTAGCTCCATCCTTTCCCACGGGCGCGTGCCCGGGAGCAGCACACCCCCTCCAAAATGTGAGTGACCTGCATCTCCTGACCTTCACCTTCCTGATGCTGGCAGTCCCCATTGGAGGAAGGCTTCTTTTCCTTTTCTGGGTCTATTTATGGCCTCCTGATCCTTGGCTGGGCCAAGTTTGAGGTCTCAGATACCCCCTGCGGAGGCAACTGGCCAGGAGCGCAAAGAAAACAACTGATTTGCATGCGTATTTACATAAGCCTGTGTGAACTTCATGACCGGTTGCATTCCCTTCGTCCAGTTAAGGGCATTAAGGAGAAATTCCACATTTTAAATCTCTGAATTAATCTCGAGTGACAAACTGCAGATTGCAGTTCTTTTCCTTCAATCCATCTCCAGCTTTCCTCTGGATGTCCACGTTTTGTTTCGCTGTGTTTTCTCGGAGCCTTTCTGCGTGTTTTCTTTTTCCTCTTTCTGTTTTCGCTCTGCATTTACCCACCCCCTCCACCCCGTTCTCTCACGCATCGTGGTCTTGTTTGTGCAAATGGACTTTGCTTCTGAATTTCGATGAGGCTTAAATGAGTCAACGGCCCGGGAGAGACCAAAAGTCGCCGTCTCCTCTTTCCAGATGTTGCTTGAAGATCCTTTGATGCTTGAAGCAAACAGCAGATGATGCTTTTCGGGGCGACCTTGTCTCCTAAGAGAGAAGAAAAGCCGGCGCTGGGGGCTTCTGGTCAGGGTGGCCAACAGCCAACCCTCCTCAGGAGACAGCAGCCGAGAGTACAGGGTGTGCAGGGGCTGAATTTGGGACTATGGGATGAGCCTTCTGCTTCCTGGGTTAGTTTGGGAGAGATGAGAGTTGGGAGCATGGGTTTGACATTAGGGAGGAGTTGAAGCTTTGATGTAGGGAGTGAGGATCATTGCAATCCTCAGAGGACAGCCCTGCTCTGCCTTGGTTTGTGTTTTCTTCCGTTCCTTCATGTGCTTCCTCAAACTTCTTCAGACCACACATGGGCCTTCCCAGACCATCTGCCAGTCCTCCGCCGCCTCCCCTCTTTGTTTTCCAGGTGATTAAATAAGAAATAGCGCCATGATCCCTCCACCCACCCCCAACAAAACCCCCAGCCCTCGCTGCACATTTGCAGCGCAGCTGTGACTCGGTTGTGTTTTCCCTATTTTTTTTTAGATGGAGTGTTTTGTAATTAGGTATCTGTGGCTGGCTTATCTGCTTATTTGGCTCTTTGCAGATAGCACCATCTGTTTTCCCCTTCACCTCACTTCCACTTGCTGGTCTCAAAGTTCATGTCAAAGGTTTCAGAGTGGTTTTATTTCCGTACGGGGGAAGAGAAGCCAAAAAACGCAAGAGCAGGTGTTGCTCGTTGGGTCTATAGTTTCCAACAGTTACAGAAGTGCCGGTTGTTTCGGGTTGGTACCCCAGGAGAGATCACTTTTACAAACTGCTTGGCTTCCAAGCACAGGTGCATACGATGCCAGCAAATCGCCGCTTGCAGATGGCTCCGTTTCAAGACCTCCAAACCATCCTCTCCCGCTGGAGCTGAGGATGGAGGCTGGGATTTTGGGTGACAACCTGTGCTCAGTGACCTTGCTTCATCACCTGCGTCTGTTAAAATCTGTTAAAACTGGTGGCATGAGCCAGAAAATAGGGGCTGGTGGTTTGATTGCTGTCACTGGGGCCTCTTCATGCGTGAAGATTTGGTCTGAGGACCATGAAGTCTTGACATGACGAAGATCTTTCCAAGAGTTGTCTTATAATCAGGCAAGATCGAGGGTTCGGTGGCCAACCATGGGCTGATCTCGCCATCGCAAGCCTGGAAACAAAAAATACAAGGAATCCTCTGTGGTGCTTGGGGTCTTCTTTTTATTTGGCAAACATCCTTCCTTGGGACGTCTGTTTGAGACAGCAGACGTCGCAGTGACCTTATAGACCTTTAGCCGCTATCCCTTGGTTAGTTAAGGGGTCTTTTTTCCTTACGCCAAGGATATCTTTGGCTGCTCCATGACTAAGATGGTCACACATCACTGAGAAGAGGCATTAAAAGCTCCCAGCCCCACCGTTTGAGCCTTTCTCTGGCAGCATCCGAACTGAGGAGCGGTGGTAGGGAAACGGCGGATGCCTCCTGATGCCGATCCCTTTGGAGGCTTCCAGGTCTGACTCTCAAAAATGAGGTTTTCTAAGCCTGATGCAGGCTGGGGACAGTTTGGGTATTCAGTCACAGAGGCTGTAAATACTGAAAACCTTCAAAAAAGAGCAGAGCTGTTGTGCTGGGTAAAGGGCTGTTAGGAATAAAAAGTCCTAAGTAAGATGCAGCATTCAAAGCTGCTATTAAACTGTCTTGGTGTCTGCTTTTAGAGGCAGAACAGGAACAAAACTCTCTTACAGAGATCTCAGTTGTGTAGGCAGAGCTCATACCAGTGCACGGGCACATGGCGAGGAATTTTCTGCGTGACATTGCTGTGACTGTTGCTGTTTATCCCATGTGCTTTTCTCTCTTGTATTTTTCCCCTAGGTTCTGCTGTTTGGCAGCTGATCGCGTCCTTCTTGAAACTCCCGATCTCGGGGACCCATTGCATCGTGGGCGCTACCATCGGCTTTTCCCTGGTCGCCATCGGGACGCAGGGGGTCCAGTGGATGCAGCTCGTCAAGATCGGTAAGCGCCGTTGATTTGTGTGCACACATTGCCTGCAAAAAAGCACTCCCAAAAATCTGCCTTGTGTTGATACCACTCCCTCTTTACATTATTTTATACCCCGGTCCTATCGTGCAGAAGATGCACAGATGCTGTGTTCATTAAGGGCTGTGGTGTCCCTCAAAAATCAGCTTCAAGGTGACATTTCCCCTCTTCTCATTCCTCTGGTGGCAGCTCACATCACCTCATTCTTGCTCTCGGGGCAGGCACCCACACTCATGGTTTTCCACCCACCGCCAGGAACAGCCCGGCCAAGCAGGGACGTGAAGGACTTCTCCGTATTTTTTTGGAAGCCTTGCAGCCGGAGTCACAGCCTAAATTAGAAAGGTTTGATGCTGAAGGCACAGAAATACAGTTGAGCCTTAGAGAAGTTGGAGCAATGCGTAATTTATTTTTAAATTCTGTCGAAAGTAGAGGAGAGTTTGCGGTGAGAGCAGAATCAAGCTGGTAACTGTGCCACAAACAATAAATCACTCGGGATGAGATTTTCAGAGCGCTGCCTTAATCCGGTTTTATTGAAATCAGTGGGAGTTTTGCCACCTCCTTCAGTTAAATCGGTCCCGGACACTTGCAAATCTGGCCTGCAAAAAATGCGTGCGCGTTATTCATTACAGTCGATGCTTCTGCGGCATTTTGGAAAAGGAGACTTCTACCCCGCGAGCAGCACGGCATCCTGCTAAATGTGGTTACTTCCCACTTGCTTGCAGCATTCCTGGTGTGGTGATGAGGAAATTACAGGGGCTTGGCCCACTTTGCATCAAACTAGAACAAAATTTCCCAATTAATGATGTTTCTAACAGTGCCTGGCGTTACCTTGACTTTCCTAAGTGTCAGTGGACTTTGAGCTGCACCAGTTATAAGCAAACATAGGGAACATTATTCCAGAAGTGTTTTAAATGTCTTGCTCATTGACTTATTGAACTCTTATGCAAGTAATGCTCTTCATGTCACCTTCTGTCTTTTTTTTCAATGCAGTTGCCTCTTGGTTTATTTCCCCGCTGTTATCTGGCTTGATGTCCGGAGTCCTCTTTGTGCTGATTAGATTCTTCATTTTAAACAAGGTAAAGGAATCCCAGTGTTGTAACAAGTGCTTGATACCAAGGCTGTGCTCTCGCCTTGCAATATGAGCGCTGGCATTGCCCCAGTTGAAATTTGTGGCTTGTTTCATGGACAGGAAACCAGTCTTTTATATATATATACACACATATATACACATATATATACACACACACACATACATATATATATTCATTATATATATATGTATATATGTATGTATTTGCTCATAGCAATCCTAAAGCCTCCAGTAAGCAGCTTGCCGAGTATTTGAGACTTAGAAGCTGCTACATGATAATTAACATTGTCTATTCTGTGTCATTGAAGGATGATAAATTTAGGTTGCTTCTTTATTAGTACAAACGTGTTGGCGTTGATTTATGCTAGCCCTTCTGCCTGTTATTTAAACAGAACGGCCCTCCCTTGGAGATACTCCGTACTTACATAGCTGTGAAATTTAAAATCAGGCATTAGGAGGTGGGCATCTGTGCATTTCCTAGATTCTCAAAAAAACCCCTGGAGTCACTGGGTTTTAGTGCCCTCAGCCAAAAGTGGCAGCTTTGAGGTAACACCAGCCCGTAAATCTCCAGCATAGAAGAGGATTCTCTTGCCACCCAGCATGGACTGGAAACCAGAATGCTTTTATCTGCTCTTTCTGTTTCTCTCACACCATTCAAGTTGCTAAAGTGGAGGAGTGCAGCGCATGACAATGACCTAAAATAAGGGACTCTGTATTAGCAGTTACACAGGGAACTTAAATAGATGAGGGATTAATTCTTTTGCTATAAATACCACCACCTGTAACCTCGGCTTCATCATCCTTTATTTCTGAAGTAAATAAATGTCAGCGGTAAAAGCAGAGGATAAACTTGAACGGACTCAGCTTTGAATTTAAAACTACTTGAGTTCCATAGAGGTCGAGGAAAACCTCCTCTATTGCATTCAGACCCCAGCAACTTCAGAAATCAGCCATCAGAATCACGCGAGCCCTGGTGTGAAACCCACATATTTAAACATTCAAGAGGCAGGAAAAGTTCAAGCGCAGGAAATTGTCTCCTGACTGCCATCCGTGCCGTTCACAAAGACCTTGGCCAGTGTGCAGGAGCCCCTCCAAAGGCCGGGGCAGCCTCCTCACAAAGACCTTTTCTATGGTTCGCGGGGCGCGTTTCCGCTGCGCCGGCAGCTGAGCCTTTCCCGGGCAGTGCCAAGGGCACGAGGCCGCGGCGGGCGAAACCGCGTTACCTGTTTAATACAGCCAGACACTGCACATTGCATTTATTTTGGTTCACTGGGAGACAGAGCCAGGCTGTTTCAGTCAAAATGTAGAGGTTAGGAATGAAGTTTTAGGATGGCCGAGTCGCGCTGATGCTTGTAGGCCCCCTCCCCAAAACATATCAAAGCTGTGTCCTGCTCATGCAGTGCCAGGGACTCCTCATTTGGGAGATGTGAGAGGTAAGAAAACACTCACAGAATAAAACCCTGCAGGTCTGCAAGTAAAACCTGTCCTGCTGCTTCCCATTAACAGGGTCAGGCTTCCCCAAAATGCTGCTGGGGCCAGCGCTGCGGGTTTGGGTGTAACCGGACAGGTCACCATCCTAGCACTGACGTGACCATGCGCGTTTTCCTCGTGGTGCTTCACGCTGACATTAATCTGGTGGAAAAATCCAGCTAATATTTCCTTTTCCCCCCCGATTTCCATGCAGGAAGATCCTGTGCCCAACGGTCTCCGCGCCCTCCCGGTGTTTTATGCTGCTACCATCGCTATTAACGTGTTTTCCATTATGTACACGGGAGCACCAGGTAAATGAGCCGTCCTGTGTCCTGTCAAATCTGGCACGGAGCCCCTTAGTTTAAATTTACTTCTTTATTTCCCTTCAATAATAAGAAGCCCCGAGCTCCTTTCTGTATTTCATGCATCTTCGCCCTTGGATGCTGCGTTTTCATTGCAACTGTAGTATAAGGAAATGATGTGTGTCATTTTCAGGACTTTCTTTATGTTTATATTTGAATATTTGTGTATTTCATGTGCATTTATATGATTGTGGTTATATATTTATATTTATGTTTATATCTGAGATATATATATCATATATATTAATGTGCCCTTGTGGCCAAGAAGGCCAATGGCATCCTGGGGTGTATCAGGAGGGGTGGTTGTAGGGCAGAGAGGTTCTCCTGCCCCTCTGCTCTGCCCTGGTGAGACCGCGTCTGGAATATTGCGTCCAGTTCTGGGCCCCTCAGTTCAAGAAGGACAGGAACTGCTGGAGAGAGTCCAGCGTAGGGCTACAAAGATGATCAAGGGAGTGGAGCATCTCCCTTCTGAGGAGCGGCTGAGGGAGCTGGGGCTCTTTAGTTTGCAGAAGAGGAGACTGAGGGGAGACCTCATTCATGTTTATAAATATTGAAAGGGTGAGTGTCACGAGGATGGAGCCAGGCTCTTCTCGGTGACAAACAATGATAGGACAAGGGGTAACGGACACAAACTGGAACACAGGAGGTTCCACTGAAATTGGAGAAGAAACTTCTTCTCAGTGAGGGTGACAGAGCCCTGGCCCAGGCTGCCCAGAGAGGTTGTGGAGTCTCCTTCTCTGCAGACATTCAAAACCCGCCTGGACGCCTTCCTGTGTAACCTCATCTGGGTGTTCCTGCTCCGGCAGGGGGATTGGACTGGATGAGCTTTTGAGGTCCCTTCCAATCCCTGACGTTCTGGGATTCTGTGATTCTGTGTGATATATGTATGTATGATATTTTTATATTTGTGTTTTTATATTTATACTTATGTGTTTATGTTTATATAGTTGCATTTATGTGTTTATATTTAAAGCGTTGTATATTTAAGCACTGACTGGCAGCAGAAGAGTTGAGGAAAATGCTGTTCAATGCTCTCGACTACTTTCTTGAAGAGTCTGGTCATTAAATGCAGTCATTGGATTACATTATTGCCCCAGAGCTGGGAATGATCAAAGAATTGAAGAAAGACCCCTGAACATGCCCCTCAAATTAAGAAAACACGTTTAGAAAGTGACCTTTTTTGAGTGGAAATTTGTTTTCTCTAAAACCTGACGTAATAAATGCAATGGGTAGACTCTATTTTACAGCATAGCGTTACTGAAATTCATAAAAAGCCCGAGAAGTTCCCACTTGGAGGGCAAGGTAACTCAACTATTCCTTTTTTTCTTGAGTCAAAATCCTCCTTGGCTCCGTACCCGAGATGTCTCACGGTAAATCAGCTGTATAACCAACATTTCCTCATTAGCTGCACTGCAGAAGTAGGTCAGGCACTCTGCGGTGACTCATTAAGCAAAATAAATGAAATAAGAACCTTAATGTCCCTTCTGTTGCAGCTTAGCAGTCTCTGAGGTGCCTGAATAAAAAGGTGGGACTCAGGTTTTGATACTCAAGAAGTACATATTTACTCTCCAAGGCCTCTTGAAGCCGTTATCGTAAGCAGATAACAGCTTTATTGACCCGAGCAAAGGTCAGGTAAATGTTTACTCCCGTGAGTGACACAGTTTAGCAGGAATTTGGGCACAAAGGCACTGTTTTAGCAGCCCCGATGGGGAGTTTTGCCCCTGACATGGTTGTGTTTGGGGTAACAGCAAACTGGAGGACTAAATCTGCAAACGTTTGAACTTTAAATACCGTGCTGACTGATGTATATGTTAAAAACGATCATTTATGTTGATTTTGAATGCGTTTCTGCAACTGGTTGCTCTTCCAGTGCCGGAGATAACAAAGTCCTGTTAATTTACCAAGTTTGCTTGGGTTTTCTTTCTTTGTCTCCGCAGTTCTGGGGCTGGTGCTGCCCATGTGGGCCATCGCTCTCATCTCGGTCGGCGTATCCGTGGTATTTGCCATCTTAGTCTGGATTTTCGTGTGCCCCTGGATGAAGAGAAAAATAGAAAGTGAGTGAGTGAGGTAAAATCAGGGAAAATTTCATTGCAGAACTGGAAGTGCCCTTGAGAGGTCACCCAGTCCCATCCACACCCACAGGCAGGATGTGCTTAAACCAAACCATTCCTCATGTATTTGTGTAACCTGCTCTTAAAAACCTGCAGTGGTAGGAATTCAAAACCTCGCTGGGTCATCCCTCGCAGCGTTGGCTTCTTCCATAGCCTGGCAGAAACAGGAAAATAAATCCTGGAGTATAATCCCTTTTATATTTTGTTAAGGAAACCTTAAAGAGAAAAATAAATCTGGCAGAGTTATTATCTTTAGGTGACTTTCACTTTACAGTAAGTTGGAGTGATCACAGCTTTTACCTTCACAGCATTTTGCTTTGCTGCTTTCAACAAGTGAAGCTTTAAAAACACAGAGAAAAGTTTCAGCTTTCATCAATACATGAGCAGCTTTTGGTGTTTTTTACTTTAGTTACTTATTTCGGCGAATTTACAGGAAGGACCCAAGCTGCTCTAGAGTTTTCTCAGATGAATTTAGCGAAGGCAAGCGTTAGAAATAATTAACACGTCTGAAACGGAGCCAGGTTATCGTGTCCGCGCCGATGCGAAGAGTGGAAACACAAACAGCCGCGAGGGATAGGTTGGGTTTAAAATTACAGCCCCGTTGTTTCCTTAGGCCGGTTAAAGAAAGATGCGGCGCTGTCGAGGATATCGGATGAAAGCCTTGATAAAATCCAGGACGAAGAAACGCCGGTCTTTAAAGAGCTTCCCGGTGCCAAAGCATCCGACGAGAGCACGATCCCCCTTACCGGTGCCGTAACTGAAGCTGCTGGGGCATCGGATGCCATCGCAAATGGAAACCACCCGCGTGTGCCCTATGGTAAGAAAACCAAGGCAACGCGGAGGTTTCTCCTCTCTCTTTTTCCATAGGATTTCTGTCAGACCCTGTTGTAAATGGTAAGGCCAAGTGGCAGGTCCTGCACTTGGGTCGCAATAACCCCA
>NW_010188580.1:0-28940 GCF_000695765.1 Mesitornis unicolor
CTGCATGGGGTTATTGCGATCAAAGTGCAGGCTGTTACATACTATAGACTGTGCCTCCTAGCTGATAATATTACATAGTCAAGATAAATATGCACTCTATTCTGAAATTTACCAAGAGAAGTAGAAAAATTATCTACTGATGTGTGTATTTATAAACCATCTCACAATCTTAGAAAGATGGTCAGGGAGAAATCTTGATGGAAGCAAGAGATTTATGGATAGCTATGTTTCAGCCTGGATAAAAATTTGCAAGATGATGAGGTAGCAGAAAAGGCAATTATGTTGAGAGCTGTTTTCCTTCAGCAGAGACCAACCTTGCAAGCACGAGGCAGAGAAAAAACAGGCTGCTTGTGTGTAGCTCTGATCCAGTCTCACCTGGCCAGGAGGTCAACCCACAACCCATAGAGGCTGGCAGACCTCCGGTATCCAGCCCAGTCTTTATTCTGGGTAACTAATTATGAGAAAGATAGTAATGAGCTGGAAGATGTTCAACAAACAGCAGCAAGAGTTTTAGAAGATGAGAGGAATTGAATTACAGTGAGAGATCATAACAAAAATGAAATATTGCTTTAGGCCAGGTCTGCGCCTAGAGCAAAACTCTACACATCCAGAATTATGATGATTTATATTAGCAGAGGTTTTAGCTTCTAATATCCTTATTCACTTTGCACAGTACGTTTTGGTCCTTGGATGGTTATATGGAAGTCAAAGAGAAAGTTTTGCCTCTTACCAGAACAAGATCTGAATAGATTACCAACACAAGGAAGTCAGTTTTGGTTTCACAGTACAAAAAGCTGTAGCCAGTAGCAGAGATTTCTGCAGAAATTAAAAGGGAAAATAACCATGCAAAGTGTCAGTTAAGGTCTCCAGCACTGGGATTTGTTTAAAGCCTAAGACTGAGGAATGTTGTTTGCCTACCTAAAGTCTCATTGACCTGAGTGAGAGCTGGTTGGGCTAAATGCTGAGCACTTAGACCTAATTTGAGTAATATGTCAGCAACAAAAGCAGCAAAAGCCACAGCGGAACAGAAGAAAATAGCAAAGTGAGAAGGAAAATGAGGTCTGCAGCACTCACACATATAGATATTCATAGTTACCCCCTCCAACCCTCAACAGATTGTTCGTTATGGAGCTAACAGGTCAATCAATAGGCTGTGTATGACAATAGCTCGTCTCTATGGCCTCTGTAATCTACTGCTGGGCTTCTCATCAAATACTGCTCACACTTACAGTGCCTAATAACCATTTCAGAGTTCATTTCTAAAACTGCACAGAACATTTCATAAATGGAAGTGTACCATAATTTGCCATTGCAGAAGGTGTCTCAGCTCTGATTAAAGGTCCAACACGAAGGGAACAAGTGTAGCTCAGCATCTAAATAGCCCGGACAAGCAGTAACAGCCAGAAAAAAATGCATAAAATTCCACTTGCAGCAGCTGCCAAAAAAATAAAATAAATAAAAGCAGACTTACTTCACCCATTAAATCCATCAACCCCTAGGAGATGCATTAACAAACCTACTCTCAAAACCTCAAGGGTCCCACTCCCCAGGATGCTATGTGCTGTGGCCAGAATTGCCCTTCCCATCAAATGATAACATGCAGAGGTGTCTCCCCTTTCTTGTTCTGCGGGAACCCAGTCTCTCCACAATGATTTTTTTTTCCTTCCCTGTACTCTGGCCACGGCTGTGCCACCCCTCCCTCTGCACTTACATCCAGACCTTGTGAACAGGGAGCTTGAGCACAAGGTGTCAGACCTGGCGAGAGAGCAGCGCTGGCAGCCTGTGCTGCTCCGCTTGGCTCACAGGAGAGAAAAATCTCAATCGGTTTGTAGCCCTTTTACAGGAATCCTACAGGCTACAGCCCCCTGGGAGACATGAACATTAGAAGTACCTGTGAAATAAGCCCCATGCTGCCTGTTAGGACTGGTGTAGGACTTGCTGTGACCATAATTCTCCACAGCTCTGGGACATTTTGGGCTAGGATAACCCATAATGATGCTGATACACAAGATGCCAGACACTGTTGAATCCAGGCAAAGTCCCTGTCCTTTGCTAACCTGAAGGACAGTGTCATGCATGACCACTCCAGCCCAGTTCAACACCACTTCCATTTGAACTTCCTGAAGTCTATGTCACATAGTGGTCTCTAATTCATGGAGAGTTCCTTCTCTTTGTGCCCATGGTCTCCTGTTGTCATCTGAAAAGGCACTGCAGAACATGGAGAAAATGATCATGAGGCTGCCTCTCTCTGTTTTTCATTATGTCCTGTATAAGAATTGTTGATTCCTTGTTACTACTGTATTTTCACCAGGTATCTAGAGATATCTAGATAAATCAAAACAATGTTTCCCATGGTACAGGCAAATAAAACCAGCAATTATTTTCTCATTTCATTTTTAACCACTGAACTCCTGTTTTATCTCCAGATAATGATGAATATGGTTCTGACACCAGAGGTCCACACTCTCCTGCTATACTCATTCAGCAGAGAGTACAAATAAGTTGCTTTTTAATATATGAACTGTCATGTAAGACGCCACAATTATGCATGATTCACCCTACGAGCTATGTAAATCTGTGGTGTGTATATATGATAACAAATGAGTGTTACTTGATGGGAAAACACAGGTGCCAAGAACTAGGACTCTCTACACTGTGGATGTCAGATACAGCATCAGTGTTAACACCTCCACTAACCCTTACCTTCAGGTAGACGTATTTCCAAAGGCTCAAGCATCGCTCCAGTCTGTCAAAGCCCTGGCGGCAAGCCAGACCAGCTCCCAACCATGCAGCGTTGTTTGTTGGAAAGGTATGAGAGCAGAGAGAGCATGTGTCTCCTTCCATAGACCAAAACGTACACATCCAGCCACCCCCTTTTCAGTTTCATAAGTTCAAAATTTGGCTCCCATAAAGGAGTTGCACTTGTGGAGCAGTCGGCTCCTGAGTGCCATTGGTAACAGCCATCGGCAGGGAAGGCTGGGAGCAGAGCACATAATGAGATATCTCAACCAATATATTGCTTGAAGGAGCTGTTTGTAAAGCTCTGCGTTGCTATTTCACCCATGGAGAGCATCTGCATGGATGTCAGATGAAGGTAAGTGCTGGGGAATGATTGTTTTTTCTTAACAATTTTGACCTCCTCTAAGCAAACATCAAGCCATTAACTAGTTCTGTCCATAATCTCAAAAGCTTTCACTTTAGTGCATTTAACTATGACTGTGTACTCAGTGTGACACAAAGAAAGCAGACCTTTGTAAAGGTGCATCATTACAAGCAGAAACCAGAAGCACAGCACAGAAAAGATTTCAGTTGTACACCCTCGTCTCCCATTTCAGCTTCCATTCTGACCTAAAATTTAGTATGATTTGCATAAAACTAGGTAATTAAAAAAAAATCTTCCAGGATACAAATAGGTGATTATACCTGTTAGCATTTTCCTCTCCTCTTGTTCATCTTCAGCAGAAATTATCATTGGACTAAACTTGGCCACTGGTTCTGTCTTTGGCTGAGCGAACTGGAGCAGTAGGGTGTCTCACCTCTCCACTTCCATTACAACCAGAAGTGCCAAGTCCCCAGGCACGTTTCCAGCATCAGCCCTGCAGCCCTGTGAGAAGTTAACAGGTCAATGCCTTGAGCAGCTTCCTTCCCACATGTGCCCAGCCTTTCTTTCTGTCTCACCATGCCAGCAAAAGACTGAGTCTGAATTACGGGCAGAGCAAGCATGCAAAATTATACTCTTCATTCCAGAGAATAAATATACAAACCCTCCAGTTTCAGGACACATCCTGACCACTTCAAAGTAAAATTAAATGTCATAGTGGTGAAGCGTTTCATATCAGCAGAGTTTTAACATTTTATATCCTTGATGAAGTAACTATTAAAAAGAGTGTTTTGTACTATTTGGCTCTGATTTATTAATCTTATTAATTATAGTGTAGATCAACCTGCAATCAAGTGCTTGTGAACCCTGTGTGCAACACCTTGAAAATGAGCAAGTTGGTAGGTAACAGAAGCAGTTTCCTTCTTTAGATAAAAATGTAGATGCTTGAAACACAAGCCAGAGCAGTCCAAGGGTCAGAGTGAAAGAAACTGCTTTTGCTCACAGATTTTGAATTCTGCTTCATGCCATTCTGTTAGTTATGGTATTGGATAACATCTTTGGTGTTTTCTTAGCCCCCAGTGGACAGTAACACACAAACCCAAGCTCCACACACAATTGGAATAATTTGTGCATTTTGGAAACAAAGGGCTCCATTGAGTCACCGTTAACATGTGTAAATAGGAACAGGCACAGTGCCACTTTGGACAGGGGATACATTTTGATATGTGTCCTTGATTCTCACCCACACAAATTAAAAAAAAACACTTCATTTTTCCTGCTCCTTGTTACAATGCTTTGTGCTGTAAAGGTTGAAAAAAGGCACTGCTTTCTTTCCTTTGAGAGGAATAAAATGCTTCTAATTTGTACTCCCAGTAGGGGAAGAAACTGGTGGGCAGCATGAGCAAAACATTGATTAGGCTGATGGTGCTAAGATATAGAAAGAAAATTGATATAATTATGCTAGACACATCATGTACATTGTAAGATGCTATTCCCAGGGCTGCTTCTGAAAATTTTAATTGTCTGGGAATTACAGAGAAGTTAGAGTGCATCCAGGTGACACCCTGACAGGTCAGGTACAACTCTCAGGTATTTCTGTATTATCAATTACCATCATACCCAGACACCATAGTTTGCCATAACTCAGTTTTATCTTCTTCCCTGTCCCTCTCACCCTGCATGATCAGGGGCGCAGGGCTGCTGAAGCAGGTTTCCCCCTGACTGTTCCTGGTGTACTTGGCACTTGATTTACAGATAAAAGATTAATATATATGGCCACATTCACACAAAGAAAGAGCAGATCTCTTACTTCTTTCTGCTGTACAAGTTTTGCAGGGCAAACACATGTCAATCACGCTCCATTCCTATCCATGTCCCAGAGGTGCAGTTTTGGTACAGGGAAACACAACGTACTTTGCTCTGTACCCTGGGGTACAGCATGTGCATCACGAAACTATCTCTTCATCTCTGTATCATAGTGCCTCCACTGCCAGTTTCAGAGCTGCTCACAGATTCTTTAAGATGATTCTCCCTGCAGTATGTGCTTAGTTATTAACAGCATCTTAGATTTAGAGATTTGCAGCTAGGACTCAAAAAAGAATGGAGTTTCAAAGATCTCCCTGCTTCTATGCTATATTATGTAGTTTACTTTTGAAAACGCTGAAAACCCAGATCTCAATGACCTCTCCAAGGTCACACTAGGAGTCAGTGGTAGAGCAGAGATCTGAACTGCATCTTCTGAAAACTTTGGAGGAGAGGAGATGGTTGTCAATTGTTCCATCGTATGTGCAGGAGATACTAACCAAATAGGCTGAGGAACCCTGAATACTCCAGGCTGCAGAAACCAGAGCACTGGGACCTCAGTAAAACCTTCCCAAAGTGGCTTCAGTGAGTCCTTTAAGTCATTAACCCACACATGCTGTTCATGTGCTCTTTCACAGAATGTCCTTTAAATAATGTCTGGCTGAAGGAGTTTTTTTCAACTGGTTTGGGAACAGTCATAACAAGACACCTGCCTTTGTTGTGCAGCTCCCACTCATGCACATGGTGAACGTGAATGGGGAAAGCCCTTGTTCTGCAAGAAGCAAGTGGGACCAAGGTGGCACTTACCTTCTGGAGAGAGAAAAACATACTAGGAAGACCTAGCAATGCATGACTGACATTGCAATGAACTGGTTGCAGACAACAACCAGGTCCTCCTAAAAGCAGCACCTCTCATGCAGGGGATCCTGCTATTCATCCTCCAAAGAAGGCCATAAATAAGGGACATTAATTTCAAAGCCTGTGGTCCACAGGGACTGTGAAGCCAGCAGCAGAGAGCAGTATGGCATCGCCTCCAAGAGAGAAACAGCTGTTGGAGACGTAGCTAGCAATTAAGCCAAGTGGGCCAGATAAAAAGAGATCCGAAAGATGTCCAAGGTCCTGACCTTCTTTCTGAACCGGTAAAAATGTTTTTCCTTTTGTTTATCATGGCAGGGTGGGAGCATGGTAGAAAACTCGCTGGGGTTATTGCCTCTTCCTTGCCTGTTTTCTCTCCCTAGCCTGGATTAATGTTTTTGTTTGGAGGGCTTGCTAACAAGCTGAGGTTTTCATCTTAGCAGGTCTGCTAACAGTACAGGACGTTCCCCTGGATTTCTGATTTCAATGCAAGGTTTTCTTTAGCGAGTGAGGAATTTTTTTATTAGAACCAGCCAGCCTACAGAACTGTACTGTACCTAAAAATAGAATAGATTGCTTTTTTTAGATGTTAAAAATAGAGATGTATAGAAATGGTCATGTATAGGCTGGTTTTTTTACAAGGAGGGAGAGGTGCTCTGAATGGAAACATTTGCTATCTGCCATCTAGGCGAGAAATGTAGCATTTCACAGTGCCATGAGCTGCTGCTTGTGAAGAACAGAGAAGAATACAGTAACCCTGGAAGGTCTGAAAACAGAACTGATACCATGCTGAAATACACACGTTTCCAGGGAAAGAATTATACATTTGGTCTTGTGAAGCATAAACACATGCAGCTCTTCAAAGATGGGGAGGTACAATGGGATGGATGAAGTGGGATCATCCCACATTGCTATTGAGCTCATCTGATTCTCCTGCTGGTGGAACCTGCCTCGGTCTTTGCTCTGAGCACTGTGGAAGGTTGGATTCCCTCCAGCTTTGCTGAAAAAATTTACCAAGCCCTCTTTTTTCCCCTTCAGAGTCCCTCAGTGTCAACTCACGCCACTCAGGATGAGCACTGAACAGAAAACATAGGTATTCTTGGGGAGAAATGCTCCCAGAGATACTTTCAATAGCAAACAAAACTTGCACCCATTTAGAAAGCTGCATCCTCTGCTAAGCCCCATCTTTCTGGGTGATCGGGTGGGGTGGGGATCATATGAAGACAGATGGGTTTTGTTTGCTGTGCTCTTTTTATTCTGTGTTTCTCACAGTTAATTCGTGGTCATAGTAATCTGCCATATTACAGCTGAGATGTTCAAAGCTGTTAAAGTGATTTGGACAAAAAGGTACTAATAACTGGAATTGGAATTTGGCATCTAGATCCGTTAAAAGGGAAAAAAAATCTCAGCCTACAGATCTATGTGCCATTTGAAATCTGCTGCATTCATAGTTCTGTTAAGTATTAATAGATTATTTCAAATGCAAAAAGCCTCCACCCTTATTTTAAAAGGATAGTAAGAATATTTGCACTAACTGCCCCATAAAGAATCAAGATAGATTTCACATGGCATGGCTCAGACAGTAAGAAACATTGTAATATGCTACCCCAACTCATCTAAATGAGTAACTGCTTCTTTTTTTAACCTGAGCATTATAAATGGTTCACCAAGTTCTTAAGATACATTAACCATCACCTCCCCAACCTCCCACCACCACATAAATCCCACCTTGGAGAACCAGCTGTGTCTCTAAAAATCTCAGGTCAAGCATTCATGACATTTTATGAGATGCCAGTACCATGTGTGTCAAATTCAGTCCTCGATTACCTCCAGTTTAGAGACACTCATATTTCCATCAAAGGATCTGATACTCCTTGATTTAATGGCTGGGGCGGTTAAGTTTTTATTGCTGTATAGATGTCCTTTCAGCTACAGTTATGTGAGGCAGCCACAGCCTCAGTTCAAGCCTCTCTAATACCAGGAAAAGAAAGTGGCCAACAGCCGCTTAATGTCAGTGGTCTTGTGGAGCTCAGCATGCTGCTTGACCTCCTGGTCCATGAGGAGTAGGATGCAGAATAAGAGCTCCCTTCCAAGAGAGAGAAGAAAAAGAGCTTAAAAAAGCACCATGGGATTTAGGAAACAGGGAATGCCTTCTGCCTGGTTTTATTGTCTTTCCCTTGCAAGACTATTTCCTGTAGAGATAAAATGAGGAATAGATGCACAAACAAAAAACCCAGACCAGGATCAAAGATACACCCAACAAATGTAGCAGTTTTCTATAAGTTCATCAGTTATGCAGAGGAAAGATTTTGGCTAGGACCTCTGAGGTCTAAGTCAGCACAGGTGTCAGGAGTTGGACCAAACAGCTGTGGGTGGATTTGCTCAAGAAGGAGGTCCCATCCTTGGGTTCCTATTCCTTTAACTAATTGTAAGTTGTTTCAGTAGCAATGCCATATGCACGACTGAACAAGTGCTGGTGGTGTCCATGCTATGTGGAGCTAGGGTGTTCTTGCTATTTTGAAGTGAACTATAAAACTCTTGATGATTTCTAGTAAAAATTTAGTTCATTTCAACGTTTCTGCATAGATGCACCACATATTTATAGCCTCATATGTATTCCAAAAAGCAAAGCTGAGGTTATGTTTTGTTTCACTTAACTATAGACAGGTTTGGCAGTGAATCATTTCTTGAATGATGTTCCTTTTGAAATGGCAGTGCTGCTCTGAAACAGAGTAAATAACAATTGATACTAAACAAGATATTTGTGAAGAAATGTGTGTATTCCCATCATGGGCAGTAGCTCCAAACTGAATACATTCCTCCTAACCTTGAAACTATAAGCCAAAGGGCTTTTACTGGACTTTATTGACACTGAATTAGCAGCAGTTCCTGAGTAGTCAGAGAATGAAGTGCTGTAAGAGAAAGCATGGAGAGTTGGGAACTCTGTAATCGAGTCTTCTGTTATAAAGTGTTTGCCCCTGAAAAATTAAGAGCTGAAGGAGAAGCTTCCCCCATCCCCTGAACAGTGCCTTTGTGCCTACCACATGCATAATTGATTGTAAGCAAGTCATTCACGCCAAACTCAAAGCTGCTTCATACACACAACCACATTAGAGAAGTTGCAGGCCATGGAAAGACCAGAGCTTATTTAGGCTTCAATTATAGATGAGAAACTTCTTCAGTATAAATAAACTTGCTGCTTCACCACTGTACACAGAAACCTCTAAATAAAATAATTGATTATTCAGAGGTGAAATTCTTGCAGTTCATCTCAGGGATGTATTTTCTGTCTGAGTACATGCACGCACACATGCAAACAGCAGCACACACGTGGTGAAACCTCCAAACCTTGACCAAATAGAAACCATAACTTAATCTATTGCTAGAATCCTCTTTTCTGAATGGCTCTAATCCAAGAAAGCAGTTTATCTGTTTCCCTCTGAAGCCTCCTGCCATATTTATAACTCTGGATGTCCAACTAAATCCCACCATCCCTTCAGGAATTTTCATAAAGAATGAAACTGGAATTCTCCCTTGAATGTAACTATTTTGCTTATTTGTTCAACTTCAGGGCACATACACACACATAGAGACATACACATGTGTATATAGATATATAGCTTTGAAGGTGACCTATTTTCCAGCTGCAAAATACTTTTGCTATCAGAGGGTTTTGCCAGCTAGGAAAGGATATGAACCAGAGAGGTGCAGAGCAAACTGCAGTGTCTGCATGATTTAGAGGCTCAGCATGCCAAGTTCGCAGGTGTTCAAACTACCCAGGAACTGTTTGGCCCACTCTTATGGAAAACATAATTTTAGAGATTAAAATCAGTCGGCAAGAAAAGGTGTTTAACCAACTGGCTACTGCAGGACAAAGCAAAAAGTCAAGGTTTTCTTTATCTATCTTCTCATTGGTTTTGCTATTTTTTCCCCCTGGCACCTGCAATACTGCTTGCCTGACATCCTTAGGAACTGCTGGCAGTGGAGGATTTTATTAGTTAGAAAATTCCCAAAGTTTCTGTAGGAAGTATTATTCACAGTTGCGAGATTTCAGACAGAATAAAAACTTACAGGAGGGAAAGAGACTAAAAATCAGGTTCTGAGGCTGGACTGACTCTCTGAATGGGGACACCGTGTATATGACACATATACACATAATATACACATATGTATATTACGTTTTATGTGTGAAGCTTTTCAGAGGCAGTCACAGCCCAGTATTGCTGGGGAAGAGAAAATAGGCAGGGGACCTTGTTCCTTTCCAATATCCTGCCTGAAAACCATGGATCAAATTGATAGAGCCTGCCCAGAATGTGAGTCTCACGAGATTTCCATGCTGAATTGGGTTTAGGGGCAGAGCAGAGTTCTTCAGCAGAGACTGAAACCCCCAGAGCATCAGTCCTCAACAGGATCACACCTGCAATCAGGTGCCTGGAGAACATGCGAGTACCAAGCAGCTTTTCTTCCCTAAATACATGGGACCTGTCTGACCTGCCTGGGAGGTTCCAGGACTACTCAAGCCCAGTGGCCTCTGTCTTCCTCTCTGCTTTTCAAGCAGCTAAAAATAAAGCAAACAGCACTCCTGAGATGGAAGTCACAGCCACCATGCAAAACTGTGCTCAGCCACCTCTTTCTGTCCTTACAAGTCTATTATTACCATGCAGAGAGAGAAATATTATCGTAAATATCTTTCTGAATATGCAGATGCATTTAAAAAAAATTTCTCTTTTCTCTCTCTGTTCCTTCAGTTCCAGCTCACTGCTAAATATACACCCAGAAGTATAGGACGAAAGTGTATAAAACTGCCTCACTGACTTTGCACTCAAAATTCAGTTTCTAAAGGAATTTAGGACCTGACTGCCAATGAAATGTAGGTATCTGAAGATGCAGTTAAGAATATTCCAAAGTATTCAGACATGATCAAGTCCTTTCATCTATTGATGTAAAGACAATTCATGTTCCTGAATCACCTTTCAGAACTGTAAGTCTCTTTCCGCATTAGACATTGCAAAATACGGCCATGTATTTTTGCTTACATATCCTACTTTGCAGAAACCAAATTATTTCCTTTCCTCTAAATATATAAGTACACATGCACACACTGTAGTTCTGCACTAATTACTATTTGCAATGTAAGCATGGCCTTTCCTTCCTTTTTGTAAACATGATCAAAGCCTGCCAGTATTTAATGATGAAAATGTACCGTGCCACTACAGTCTTAATGTCATTGGAATGAACTTGAAGATAGGTTTACAACAAAAATAATTTTTAAAGGATTCATAACAAATTCAGGGAAAAAAAGACATATTTATCTTTTCTTTCCTTAGCATTTTTGTTTTGTCTAAGGAAAAAAAGGAATAAACAAAGATGTCTTAAAATAACCTAGTGAGGGGCAAAATAAATGCATGGAGATTTTTATCCAGCACTTCTAAAGATCTTGGAAGTGCTACAGCTACACTGTAGTTTCTTTGTTAGGGTTCTGTATACTTTTATACAAAAGAAAGATGAAAGGGGGGAGAGAGTGGTTGATATGGGTTGTGAGAAGTTGGTGGAATTAGATGGCAAAGGGTCAGGTTACAGACAATGTAAGCTAAAATGCATCAAAGGATATGAAGCAAAGGACTAGATCAAAGTCTAAGAAGCCAAGTACAAGAATAAAGGAGTGATAATTGTAGGCAGCGAGAGAAAGCACTGGAATAGAAATGTGATAATGGTATGACCTCATGACTCAGTCGTCTTTTTTTTTTCCAAGTCACCAGTTTACTCGCATGGGGCACAGAGGCTGGAGAGGGCAGGAGTGTATGCGGCAGGAGGGGGAGAGGAAGGGAGGTTCTGAGGTTGATAACCTTCCTGGGCTTCAGGAAAATTAATTTGGGGTTTTTCCTGCAATGTGTTTCATTTGTAAGTTTTCCATAAGATCATGTCAGCGTAGGCTCTGGTATGAAACAGGGAGCATGAAGCTGAAGACGGGTGCCTGGGAGCCTGGAAGTCTGAAGGTCAGATCCTACTCTCCTGCAGCCCAGCAGATCATAGCAGGCACCAGTGGGAGTGAGTCTATTTAAAGTCACAATTGGACCCTATTTTTAGAGAAATTATTGGGAACTGATGCCTTGCTGTTCTGTGGCTGAGACATCATGGCTAGGAAAGCCATTGTCAACCAGAGAGCTCCCAAATTGTAGTTACCTTCAGCTGTAGGTTTGTTCTGAGGAAGACATTTGTATTAGATATTTGCTTTGATAGGAACCAAACACATATTATTGCCAAAAAGAAACTTCTGCTTCATATCTAACAAGGGCCCTCAGTCCTCACTGCTGTACAGCATGGAGTGCAAGTCCCTCTACACCCAAAATAGTCTAACAGACCAGAGGATCTCTCACCCTGGCCTGCTGGACTGATGATCCTTCTCAGCTCTCGCCATGCCCCAGTAGGAATCAAGGGCATCACTTCAGTTGACTGCATCTAGGCTAGGGTTTGTTCCATGATCCCTGAAAGGACACATTTCTCCATTCACATGGGTTTTAGTTTGAGACTGGGTAATGGCCATCATCATCTGTCATGACCAGTCCATACTGACCTATTTCCTGGTGCCTTTGAAGGCTGAGGCCAAGGCTGCACAGAGTAAAAGCTTCTCTTGTGAATTTGTTGCTGTACTTTGCTCCACACTTGATCTGTGGGAGTGGGTAACAAATGAGGACAGTCATCACAGCAAGTCTCCTTCCACTGACCACGGGGCTGAATTGGTGCCAAGACCCTACCCTGCTCCAGCAGCTTTAGAAAAAGCAAACAGCTGATGCCACAGAATAGCAGCTTCTCTGTTTCCTCCTTCAGCAGAGCAGACACCTATTTCTGTTTTATCAGGAAGGCAAAGGGGGCACCACTGTCTTGCCTCTCTCCAGCCCTTTTGCTTGCAGGCTGCCTTCCTTCTTCAGTGAAGCCTCAAGACATCTGTCTTCTCTTAAGTGAGTCAGCAAATCAAAGTAAACTGCTTACTGGTCTCTCAGAGCCCCATTTGTTGCTTGAGATATGTGCACCATTTATATAGCTCTTCAGCTCCCTTCAGTGCAGCCCACTCAGAACCATTTGTCAATGTATTTGTTTATTTTTCTGACTCAGTGGTTGAGCTCCATCTCAGGACAATGTTATGGGGCAGAGGAATCTGTCAGAGACTCCTGGATTAGTGGATTTTGAAGAAGCAAAAAATCTTCAGGAAATTCAGTGAACATTAATTATTTTTTTTTGCCAGGCCACAGGTTCATTATCAAGTTTTTCTTCCTTGAAAAAATAAGTGATTGAGACATAAAGGAGGCAAAGAGACAGAGAGCTCCTTCTCTGCCTCACTAACTATCTCTAAGCCTGAGTAGGTTCCTTATCCTATCTTTGTGTAGCATTGCTTTCCTGATGAGCGCTCAGGCAACTATTTTCATTGAAATGTCTGTATCTGTCTCATAGACGTGTTTAACCAGAATGATTCTTGAATCTGTTGACCAGTCCTTTAGTTTAAACCTGAGGGAAACAGCTTAGGAGACCTTCCAGACAAAAATCTATAGCTTCTTCAAGTTTAAGTCAAAAATCTTTAGCTGCCCTGGGCTAGATTCTTGAAGGCGACTAGCATGTTAACTGACTTGAATCAGAAAGGTCCTTCCTTTCCAAAGCAATTTTGTTTTTCTGTATATTTCATTTTTTGAATTGTCAGCTTACACGGAATACAAAATCTGTGTGACACATCTGTGAAATGTTGAGCTTGAGCTCAGACACCAATCAATATTTCCAATATTTAAAGGTCCCTACGCATTGTTCCCAGCAGCTGGGCTGGCAGATTTACTGGAGGAAAAAATCAGGCTTTTTGAGGATGTGGGAGGATGTGGGAGAACAGATAGGAGTGTGACAGTTTCAGGTTCAACGTGTTTGTCACAAAGAATGTGAGAAATCTGAGAGGAGAGTGGAAATTCTCGGTGCTGCATCTTCTCTGGCTCCCTATAGGCTTTGGCATTCAGGTTGATGGGTGATGAAGAGCAGGTCATATTTGGAGCCTGTTTTTGCCATCGTCTGACCCCAGCACACCTGTGGGGCAGTAGTAGCAGGTATTGGTGTGCCGGAGCTGCTGACTAGTGGTAATGGCTGAATGCCAAGTTCCCTTGCAGATATGCTGATGTTGACGTGGACCAGAGGTAGCTGTGAAGTGTGTTGTTCTATGTGTTTCTCTCTGCCCTCAGTAAACTCTCCTGCCCTGTGCTGATAAAAAAAACCTCAGGAAATGTTGCCATAGCTGATCATGGTTCAGTTGTGTCAAGCCTGGTATAACTTACATGAGTCATGAAAGATAAAGAGAGTAAATATGTAGGACCTTTTGCCTTGAAACTTGCTTAATCCCATCAACTGTTCAAAATTGAATACAGAGAAGCTGGAATCACAAGGTCTATAATGTCTTCTAAAGTTTGAAAGAGACATTGGCCACTGCTCTGCACACACTCTTGGGTAGGCACACTGACATCGCCAAGACCCAGATCCACCAAAGATCCATCCTGTTGTGCACTGAACCATCAATGCCCCCCCTCTGAATCCGCTGAATCATGCAAGAATCTGGAGGAAGTCATGTGTAGGGTAGAAGCAAGCGTGGTCTGCACAATGATATGGAAATTGTCTTGCACATAGACAGAGAATTAGCCAGCAGGAAGAACAGTGTAAAACCCATTTACATTATTATTATTTGAGGTGAATTCATGCTGTGAATTCTGACTGTTACATATGTATTAGAAACACAAAACTCTGTTTCAAACAGTCTTCATAAACCATTATCTTGATAATGTTTACGTGACAATTCCCAGACTCAAAGGGTGTGGAAGGATTAAGGAATAGTAGTGCAGGGATATTTAAAGAAATCTGAAGGTATGCACAAGAAGCTTGTCTGAAAGGTTGCATTTTATTAAGCAACTACTTGTTTTTAGATACCTGTAGAGGCCCTGAACCCAAAACTGATGTCATACAGTGCCCTGTGGTTGTCTATCCCAGAAATGTGGGCAAAAGAAGCTTCCCTAAAACCAGTTCCTGTTTTTCTTTTCAATTTTCATTCTTTCTGGGGTTCTGCAAAACATGTGACTTGCAATGACTCACATCTTGATGAAACGGCAGCTTTTCCAGAGCACTGTTAATTTCAGTGTTGCTTGGCTTGGATTTGACCATACCAATTACATTCCAAAATATAAATAGTTATCAATCCCTGGCCCTAGGAGACTGTAGAGAAGCACTGGATGACCCAGCAGCCAGTGTGCAACTGCCACCCTACATCTGGCCAAGGAACCTGACACAAAAAGACATTGACATTCCTCGTTACTCAAAAAGATGAAGCAAGCAAGGCTCACAGCTACAGGAATGGGGTCAAAAGGACAAGGAAGCTTTAAGTTCTTTCACGTAAGAGCCATGATCCTTCCAAGAAGCAGAAGATGAAGATTCCTCTGACCTAAACTAGCCTGGCTAGTTTCCCCAAAAGGAAGCCTTCATATTTTGTTTTGACATTAATCTGGAGATTTTGTACTCCTTTTTACCCAGTTGTTTTCCCATTGACATATTTGGCCTTGTATGACAAATGGTAAGAGGCACCTAAAATGTTTATTCTCAAGGGTGCAAAGCCAGTAATGGGTGATAGGTGTGCAAGATAGTATGAAGCATTTGTAAGATCTTCCACAGACCATAGAGAAAAATTATCTTATAAATAAATCACAGCAAATGTTGTAATTACAAGAGAGTTCCAATTTCCTACCTGTAGGTTCATTAAGCAAGTTTCTGAACTCATCAGGTAGTTTGGCCAAAGTTTTCACTGAAATCTCTGTTAAAGAAAATCATCAAGTAGTTATGATCAATCCAGAAAGTCAGATAAAGCAATGATGGGGAAGGTTTCATTGACTGAAGGGGAACTGGAGGGACAAACACCTCTTTAAATTTCTCTTTTTCAAGTTGATTTTTTTTTCATGTATAATTTCAGTGATTTAAAGAATTTCATTATTTTATATTCCTCCAGTGCCTTTGTTCATTTGGATTATTTGACCTCAGTTAAAAAGCAGAACCAAGTTTTCCTTGCTTTGAGATCACAGTAGTCCTTTCAGCACCAAGCCTCTTGAGATCAGAGATGTGTACAATTTCCTCCCAGTATCTTATCAGTTCCACACAGCTTTTGAGCAGTTCAGCAATAAATATTTTATGTAGCAAAGCCACAGAATATCCAATCCCCATTCCTCTTAAAAGAAGATATTTATTTCAAATTAGAAAAAAGTAACAAAAAATATGCTCTCTTCTGTGATGCCATTGGGTTAGAGATACTTCAGGATGATGAGGAAAGCTGATAATGAAATCAAAGGACACTCAAATGTTTTGTGACTGATGCTCTAACCACACTGACCTCTCTGTTAAAGGACTTTACTGCTCCTTTTTAAAAAATTGTTGTTATTATTATTATAGCTATACAACTGGTTTAGTCAAAAAGAAAGATCTGCAATCTGTAGATAGTTCAGATTTTCAGATTTTCAGCTGCAAGAGGAAAGCATTGTTAGAAGACAAGTTGGGGTCTTCTGTGACCCCAATAAGAAGTGAATGGAGAACAAACCCATTGATATTTAACTTCTGCTTTTCCATGAAGATTTCACAGCTATTAATGAAGCCAATCATTTTTAAGGGGAACTGTCAATTTCTGAGCAAAACCTAGAAACTAAGTGCTCTGAAGAGTTTCTCAAACAGGTTATTTAGGCTGGTGGAAGCTTTTCCCAATGCTTCCATTGCTTTAAGAGCCTTATCCAGTATGCCTTTATGTGTGGCTGCTGGTGTGTTAAAGGAAATACACAAATGAAAATCTTGATGGGGCTCCCATTTACATCTACATGAAAATGAATTGTCCCTTTCTCTTGTCTGCACAAAAGTGTCTGCAGTCTCTGTTCCCAAGGAGCAAAGCTACTTTTTTGGGTTGACCCATCTTTATGAGTCAGCTGAATCCACAATGACTGAAGGTGTCCAAACCCAACCTAAACTCTGTGAAATTACCTGCTTGGTTTAGATAGAAAGAAAAATAGTAATAAAGACATTATAGAGAGAATCCTTAATCTCTCCTCACCTTTTCTTAGAAGCCCTCTTTAGAAACTGCCCACCCCTGATGTGTTTTCTGCCTGCAAGAAGACACTGAGTCACAGAGAGTGGTGAGCTGCTCATGGAGCTAAGCCAGGTAAAGCACCTGCTGTGCGTACCTCCAGACCCCCTGCAACAGGGTTGGCAGGTTGTGAGCAGATGTGGCAAAAATGGTTCCGGGGAAGTCTTTGGAGGGAGGGATGTAAGCAGACTCCTAACAGCCCCAAACATCCACCAGCAACACCTTGGGGACTGGAATCCAGAGATTTATAACCTTTCTTTTTACACATTCTTCCCTTCTGATGCATCTGCTGCAGCAACACATACCCTGTGCTTGGAGACACTCTCTCTTCCCCACCAGCAGTTATGTTTTCATCACACTCCATAAAGCTTTTCAGATGCTGCTCTTGTTTTAGGGTCTTCTCTCTCCCCACTCACTCCCCTTTGCACCTGAGCATCCCATTCAGTGGAGAACCCCCTCACAATGAGGAGATACACACTGAGAAACAGCAGTCATAAGCCTTGCATGTTGCTTCAAACTGTTCTTCACCTCCTCTCTTCCTTTATCCCCTTATCTTTCAGTTTTGGGGCTATTCATTCCCTTGTGGGTTTGTTTGCTTTCATAGCCCGAGAACTAATGTCTCCCACACAGACTGCAGTAATAGCTCATCCTTGTGACACTGAATTTTAAACCCTAGCTCAGTTCAAGGTCATGATTTCTACCATTTTGCAAAATGGTAGAAAGCACAAATTCCATAATGGCTTGTAACTATGAGTTAAGTTCAATATAGCTGGCAGCTCCTCTTAGGCAGATCTGCAGCAGAACTGACCTCATTGACTGAATGAATCACTTGTCCCCCAGGGGCAGGAATGTTTCTTCCAGGACAGGATTGAAACTGCTTTCTTACAAAAGCACTATCAGTCCCAAGCAGGGAGTTAGAAGCTGCCTGAGCCACACACCTGTCTTGTAGATAGTTCCTAGGCCTGCCAGGCATTTACCATTCAAAAATATACTTCTTCATCAACTTGAGCTGAACTTTGGCAAACGGTGTAGGGAGGAGAAAGGAGAGGAAAGGAGGGGGGAAGGGACTCAAGGGGTTCATTTTAAAGTTTTTGTTCAACCTTTGACAGATATAAATATCCAAGTCTGCCCATTTTGGCTCTAGTGCACTTCTTAAATGTGCCAGGGCTAGAATTGTTACCCTATACCAGTTTTCCAATGATTGGTTTTAAAAATAATTAGTTTCTCATTAAGATGATTATCCCAGCAGTTTCAAGCGGAAGGAGTAAGAAGTACCCTGGAGGGAGAAAAATGTGAAATGAACCAGTTTGGTCCCAAAAGCAAGTAATGTCTGTCCTGCTCCAAATAGTCACACAGAATCACACAAACAGAATATTAGGAGTTGGACGGGACCTTGAAAGATCATCCAGTCCAACCACCCTGCCAAAGCAGGATCACCTAGACTAGGTCACACAGAAGTCCCATAGACATCACAAAGGAGAAAGTGTTCCCACCAGATTTGTGAGGGGGCACATGCCCTCATCATCTCAGAAGTATTTGGCCACCGTATCAGTTCAGGAGCAGTCAGAGAGTGAGTAGACCTGACAGCAAAGCAAATCTGCTTGCAAGCCCAGCATAGTCAGACTTTTAATGGTCAAAGTTACACTCCACAATTGGATTGTGACACACTCCCTGAACTGGTACTGGACATATCAGATCAGACACATGATGGGGTCCTTGGTCTGTGCTGGTCACCTGAATTTCACTGGGGCTAGGAGTAGGTGAGAAGCGTGGAAAGATGAGAGCTCAGGACAGCTTGATACAACCCACTACCCAGCGTGTTTTCAATTCCAGACATAGGAAGGAACTCTCCACATGCTTCTAGCTAGACATGAGCTTTATTTAGATATTTATGCCTTGATTACGCTGAATAAAGACATAAATAAGAGTCACCTATTCCTCTGGTTATGGCTCAGAGCTGCTGCATCCAAGACTTACATATTTTTGCGTGCCTGATCCATACCTCCCATGTGCTGAGAAGCCTTTAAGCTCTTTTTAGTTGATCAGACATGAGCAGGTGGTCCAATTGTGAACAGAATGTCAGAATCCCTTTCCAGGTACAAAACCCCACTTAAAGAGACAGTCAAGCTATGCTGATAAATGCTAACTAGCCCCAGGCACCACCAACCCCCAAATCTCTGCTTTCAGTGCTAACATTAACTCCAATTATGTTCATCCTAAATCTGCTTCCAGTCTGTTTTCATTACCTTCATTCACATTACTTTGCTACCACTTGTCCCTGCTTGCAGGTCCAATCTACAATCAGATCTATTAGCAGATCTGATGCAGTGTGTTTATATTGCTCATCCACTTGCATGTGGCACTTCTGTTCTCCTTGACCTGCAATGTAGCTGGTACACTTCAGATGCAGATTTATTATACTGAAAAACAGCTTCATGGCTGTTTCCAGAGTATTACCAATAGCCCACTCCTCTTTCACTGAGGTCAGCAATGGGAATAAACATAAAACCTGATATGTCATTAGTGGGAAGCTGTCCTTTACACTACACAAACAAATAGTATGCATGTTAGACAAGGCATGTAAATAAGGTACCTTTGCTGGATTTCCAGGAACTCTGGTGGCTTAGACATCTGCATAAAAGCAAGTTTGTTTTTATGGAGATGCTCACTTTCCAGCTAATTGATCTTTCTAATGCTTAGAGAGAGCAGCAAAATAAATATACTTGGGAGATGGAAACTTGCTTTCTGGAGCATAGGCACACACAAAGCTGTGGGATAGCAAAGGCCTTTTCTGTTTTCTCTGTTTCGGTTGTTGCATGCTGGCTGGTAGGGCTGGTAGGGCTGTCCGCAGGTTACATCAGGGAACATTGCATCCCAAGGACATGGATTTTCAGATGTACTGAGCACCCAAGGCTCTCATTGCTTACGGTGGGATGTGTCAGTACTTTGTTTCTGAAAGCAACATTTACAATTTAGAATAACATTTTATATATTAATGAATAAAACCCCTGAAGATTATCTCAGTATTTCTGGAAGGGATCTAGGTACTTACAGCTTCCTTTGTGCCCACTGAGTGTTGCTGGCTTGGCTCTGAAAGCAGACAAAAGGCCAATGTCAACCCTAGGACAAATGCACCGTTCCCAGTGTAGTTGCCAAAGGGACATGCCTAGAACAGAGAAAGGTATCCCTTTCTTCAGAGGGTTTTAAGATTCTGCAAATGATTGGAATAAGTTGTGAGACCTTGAATGGAAGGTGCTGCTGAACAGTCGATCATTACCTCTGGGTGGATTTCATAGGCATTTCTGCAGAACTCATGAAATAGATAAGGAAAATGATAATTTGAACTCATGCTCAAATGTATGTGTCATTTCTGTGTGCTCTCACCCAGCTGGCAAATACGAAAGGTTTTTAAGGGTTACTTAATGAGTTGTTAGTATCCCAACATAACATGCGAGTTTGTTCACTGAATTTGTCTGTAGAGTTTTTGCTGACACAGTCATTCTCAAGTATTTTTATATTTAATAGGTACATTTCCAGTATTTACCATTCACTCTAATTCTTTTATTTATTTGGTCCCTATTCAACACATTCAGTAAGACCAAGGATTAACCACAAGGCTTTCTTTTCTTCCATTTCTCAACTTTGATACTGTCATTTAAGACATTACCATAACCTTTCAGAAGAAAGGTCAAATAATGATGAAAAGTACCCATGTTAAGATGAAAGTACCCATGGTACTGGGCTATGAGATGGGCTTTCACCACGTTCTTTGATTTATAAAATCAGTAGAAGGGTTACCAGCATCACGGAAAAAAGCATATTTCAACTGGCAAAGCAGAAGAGAATTTCTGAAAAACTAGAGAAGACTCAATAACTCCCTTCCTTTGCATGAGAACAGAAATTAAATCAAGATCTCCTTGATCTGTGCAACTGAAGGAAAAATGAAAGGAATTGCACTCCAGCTTCCTTGCAGTATAACAATTCCTAAAATTTCTAGTGAGTAGTTGGATAATTGCAAACTCCCCTTTTGAACATGGCATAGTAAGATGTTCCTCATACGAAACAAGTCTTTCCTGGAACAAACACAGGTGACTACCTCCTTTACAACCAAGGAGATGAGACACTCTCCATGTGAGGAGCAGTTATTTGGAGAGGTACATAATACAGACACTTGATGTGATTCAAATAGCCCATTGACACACCAAGATTTCCTCTTCGATGTTTGAATCCTCTACAGGGATTAATAACCTTTGGATGTTTTAGCAGCAGGTCGAATAACTGCTGTATTTTAATTCTATTTATGTGTGTTTTATTATTTGCGGTATGTATTGCTTACACCATTTTGGGTTTGTGTTTTTTTAGCTCTTCTATGAAATAGGAACATGGTCTTCATTAATGCTAAGTCAAGCCAATGTTTTTTGAGACAAGAGAGGCAACCATTTAGGAGAAAGATGTATTTTAAATTCCTACCTTCTTCAGTCACTTTCTGAGCTTCACACAAGTGTACTCCTCCTGCTGTTTTACTGTTTCACACTTGGAAAAGAAATGAAAGTAGGAAACGTCTCAGATCCAACCATGAATGGCTGCACATTGCCACTGATGTGGAGTCCCCCATTCTGTAAAGCTTACCACTTTTCTGGGTTGGACCCTCAGAAAGTCAGTAAAGAGGAGTGTCACTCAGGGTTACTTTTGTGAGAGGATTAATGCCTTAATCAAATGGCTTGCTTGGAAGAAAAATTAGCAGATACTGCAGCATTTCAAGAGTCCTTCAAAACACCAGTAAAATTTCTGTATGCTCACTAAGATCAGATACATGTGTGATGGTCCCTATTCAACCCATGTTTGCAGTTTGCATATTTCTGTGTAAATGTGTCTCTTACAATTAGCTTGAGGATGTGCTTACAGTTGCTTTTACAAGTCCTCATTCTTGACAGTTTTACGGATGTTTGCACTAAGTAGCTTTTAGTGGCATACTGGTGAAACTAGGCACCTTGTTTTCCTTTCTTAAAGGCCCTTGGTTCTAATAACTACAAAGACTAATCCATTTGCCTCAGCTAATCCAGTCTAAAAGTACTCCAGTGCACTTGAAAGGATGTCCTGTGAGCAAAACATCTCACCTTGAGAATGGGGAAAAACTTGTTTTGGAGGTTGCTTCCCTCTGAAGCAGCAACTCCAATTGGCTAATCTATTTAGCAAAATTAATTAGAGGGCCATGGATTGAGTTTCATGGCAGACTAAAGCCCAGCTTTCTCAAAGAAAGGAATTCATTGTTGAACCTTTGATGGTCTAAGGGAGGAGAGGTGCATTCATATGTTTTGGGTAACTCCCTCATCATTACTAAGATAAAATGAAAAGGCTTTAAGGTTTCTTTCACCATCACCCCACAAGTTGGCAATTATATAGGATTACTAGTATCCCATAGACCTGAGCTACCAACAGCTATTTTATTCACTTGTGTAATGCATTTTATGGTAATAACAAAAGAGCCCCTCAGGCTATTTTGTGGTCCATACATATTTTGAAGGAGGGGGAGCTCCTATTTTTGTTTGTATTTTGAGTGGGGGCAACGGGCAAAAGGGGGTTTGTTCTGCCAAGAGATTAGCATGAAATAATGAAATGAAATGTTTCGGTCTTGTTCAGTTCTAGTCTAATCAAGCCTACTCTCAAATTAATGAGCTCTTACCAGGGGCAACATCTCTTGATGCTGGAAGGCAGCAGAGAAGCTATGCACTTCTATTTCGAAAAAATGTAAAGCAATATCCTTTTTGGCTTCAGATAAAACAGTGAAAGAAGCATTTTTCATCTTTTAAGGTTTGATTGAATGCTACACTGACTCGGTGGGTTTGTGTTTATTGGAGGCATTTTTCTAGAGAGCTGAACAAATTGCCAATAATTTGAGGGTTAGTATTCTGGTCTATTTTGGCTCATGGTGAATGAAAAGTGTGGGACGAGGAAGTGTAGCAGGGGAAAACAAATTTCAGTTATTTTCTGAAAAGGACTTCCTAAACCCTCTTCAGATGATACCAATCCTCCTTAAGCGTCATCTTTTAATAGCCTTTCCTTGTTCTCTCTGAGTTGTTCCGCATTGCTCTGGCTAGCTACAGGAGAGTCATTCAGCTCTAGAGCTTCAGGTTCTTCCATGAAGGGAGAAAACTTGCCTTAAATTGTCTTCTGTACCAATGGCTCACGAGACCATAGTCTGAGGGGCTCCTCCCAGGCTGGGCTACAGCACAGGCACAGGTTTGCAGCGCCTGAAGGGTATAGAACCTGATGTTGTGGAACAGCGTTACATGGGAGAGGCTTCTGTGTGCCAATAGATTCAGATCACCTTGAGGTATTCCACACTGCTTGAAGAAAAATCCATGCATTTTATATAATAACACCCACATGCAGTTTTGTACTACCAAAAGCAAAAGCTGGCAGATCTCACACTTGCACAGTAGGAAATGCCCATTGAAGTCTCATGTACAAGTGTCGTTTGCCCTTTTGTATGCCCATTATAGCACTTTTATGAATTATCTCAACACATGCCATTTTTATCATTTCATTTAGCACAAAGGGTGGCTGGGCCTCACTGAATCCATGTGTGACTTGTATCCTCTTGTAACCTCATAATTTAAACAGTGTTTTCAGGTCTTATCTACTGTTCTGAACATCCAAGCATTGTACCGAAACAAGGTGTGTTCATGTATTCTTTGAGTTTACAACTACATTGCTACTGTAATTTAAGAATATTCCACAAGTATCTGTTAATCTTATCTGTGAGATATGGCCCAGAAGGATTAAGCCCAAACTTGTCGCATTTTCTAATTTGAGTCATGTACAGACTAATTAGCTAAATATCCTGCACTTCGATAGGACAAAATTAGAAATGTACAAATACAAATCTCATTGTTCCAGATGTAGGTGAGATCCTTTTTTTATTTTATTTTATTTTTTTACAGGATGGATCCTTCTGTGTATCAGAGGAATTTAGGAAAGGAGAGATTCACCATAAGTGAGGTCATATAGAAATTTTCCTCTAAATTATTTATCTAGCATCATGTCAGAGCCCCTTGGCAGACTCGAGGAGAAAATCAGTGACCTGGTCAGGGATTCAGGTCCCTCAACCTTACTATCATCTGTGCTCTTCAGCAAGGTCCCTGCCTCATTTGCTGTCTGCATTCCAGCTCCTGGGATGTGTGAGGCAATGGCCTGGCTAACAACAGCCTCCTTCAGCACAAACCATGATTCATTTCCTCAATATCATTCTCAAATAGTGCTAGAGGCCAAAATGCCAGACACTACAATTCAGTTCTTCTAACATTTGCTAACAAAATACCCTTGGATATTTTTTTAAGAAGAAAAATGAAAAATACAGGACTTCCCACTGGTGGAAACCTACTGAGTTCCACCTACCTAACGAGCAAGACTGGACTTGGAGAGAAACAAGATGTACCTCCACTGTTTGAGCTAACAGAGGAATTGATATCAGGATATATGAGCATTTTCCTCTGTGGGTGGAATCATCAGATGGGTAAATGAGGTGCTTAGGGACATGGTTTAGTAGCAGACAGGTTACGGTTGGACTCAGCGATCTTAAAGGTTTTTTCCAACCAAATGATTCTCTGTTACTTCTGCTAGTGCTCAGAAAACAGATTTTTTTCTGGTAACAACAGGCTACAGCTGTATTTTAAAGAAGTGGTTTTACACTTGTAATGAGCTGCAAAGATGGAACTAAACAAGGGAATCTGTATGACAAAGTCACAGAGGGTTTTTTTCCAGAAAAGATTACCATGCTCAAGCAGCCTTGCCTCCTGCAAACCAAGGTCAAACAAACTGGAGCCTGAAAGCTCAAGGTGAGCTGTCTTCATTGTGGGCTGCAGAGCAGGGACTGATAACAGGCAAGGCATGTTGCTGCAAACAAGAATTTAAGGTTTATAAAATGTAAATAGGAGTGTAGCAAGACAGATCGAGTGTCAGAAAGGGCTGAGAACAGGAATTGGTGTAGCCTGTCTGCGGGCCAGCATAAAGGCGCAAAAAATCTGTGGGATGTGGCAAATCAAAATCCAAATGTCTTTCAGCTAAAAGCCTCCCTAAAATGCAGCAAGTGTTCTTTTCATATAAAACTCCCCTTATTTGTCTACCTCAATCACATAAGCTTTTAATTAGACCATATGCGTAGCTTCACAGACAGCTCCCTGAAACTGGAAAACTCCAAGAAAGCTTTTCCAAAGTGAAAGCCATATCAAGTTACCCTTGTTCACAGCATGTCCTTCTCTAGAGAAAGAAGCAAAATTAAGAGTTCGAAGCAGATGACAAACACCAACACACCTGAAATGGCTTAAGGGTTTATTATTATTGCTATTATTATTATCGTTACTATGTCTTACAGCAGTCAAATGCATTTCAGCTCAGAGGCTCCACAGTACAAAAAAGAAAATCCAGCTGGAAGTTCTGTCACATCTTTCTCCTTATCTACCTTCTCCTCAGATGCCATCTGACACATTTCCGTGCCTGCTTTCATGACAAACATGAATCATTCATACACAACAGTGTCACTCACACTAGCAAAACATCTCCAGCTCAGCTTGCCCCGTAGCCTTTTTATGAGGCTGTCTGTCACTTCACATAGTTGGCAAAGATGCGTGGACTACCACGGATCTGTTTCTGATCATATCTTCCAGTTATACTGCAAATGAAAACTCCTAATATGGGGCTATCAGCAGACAAATTGCTTAAGCTTAACAATGCCACATGAAGAAGTGTAAACAACTGGAATCTGCTCCATTTAAGCAATGTACAATACTTGCATTGTGTGCCCAAAAACAACAACTAGAAGGATCATTTCTGGATTTTTAAGCCAGTCTGTTGCCAAAGCAGAATGGGAAAGCACACAGAAAAGGGAATGTTTTAATGCATCAGCTGACACCACTTCAAACTGGAGCAGGATCACAGAAAACTCCAGTACTTGGAAAAATCAAATGCTTTGCCCTTGAAATTCTGCCTGTAAAGTAGTTTTGGGAAGACTGGGAGGACTGAGGGCAAACAGTAAACAGAAAAACACGTCACCCCTCAGAGTCTGGGTTTATTGGTACAACCAAAGGAAGGTGCAGTCGGAAACTGGTCATCCTGCGAGCTGCCACAGCTCAGAGCAGCAGAGAGGGCTGCAGTGCAGATTGGCAGTCCTGGCTTCACTGTCTTTGTTCTTGGCTCTCTCCCCCATAGTACTCAGACTTCCCTGGCCATAATATTTTCACTAGATTAAATGTGTAGACTTCTTTATTATTTTTTCCTTCTGTCTCTACTCATCTCAAAAAATGGGCAAAGAAAATTGGCTCACTCTCAGGTGGCAAGCTGTGGGGTCTCCTCCTCTGTCCCATCCAGACTACTTAGCAGACAACTGGAGGTAGAAGAAGGGGGCATGCATTGAAGGTACCCGTTGTAACTCCTGATATGCAGCTCCAAGGACTGAGACAGGCATACTAACTTTAAGTCACCTAGATGGCACAAGCAGAGCAGGCACAACTGGACACCACCTGGTCCAAGCTGGGCATGGTGTCTGGACTTCTTTTTCACCATAGATGCCTCATTTGTGTGCTTGTCCTCCCCATGTTGAAGTCAAGGGAAGAAAATGGACCAATGTATTCTCTGAAATTTCAGCCATGAGATCCTGAGTCTGGAGGAGGAAAGGCTTCCATAAAATATGGCACTTGAAATAAAACAAAGCAATTGAAGCTGGAACCCAAAAGGCTGCAGGACTCAGTGAAATAAACAGGATGTTTGATGAATAAATACATTGTTTTCTTTTTGGGGATATTTTTTGCCACTGATAATTTTGCTCCTGAACAAAATGAAGCAGGGAATTGAAATTTCATTGCACAGAGATTTAGGGATTCCAGCAATTATATCAATCCTTTTCAGAGCAAAATTTGTTTTCTTTCATATGGAAAACTTCTGTTCTGATAGAAATTAAAAGTTGTGTTTCACTCATGTCTGTTGTCTAATTTAAAGTAATATATAATGCAGTGTTGAATTTTTAAATCAAATGACAATTTCAAAAGAATATAATGTATCTGGGTTTTTTTAAAAGTATGGAGCTGATTTAAGATATTTCAGCACTATTGGAACTTTTTCATCACTTTTTTTTAAAATGAAATTTCCCCAAAAGCAACATGAGCTCACAAACTACTTTTATATCATTATTATTATTATTTTAGCGCTACTACATTTTACTGATGGAAAAAAAACTCCTTTCCATCAAAGTTTCTTTTCCAATGAATACTATTCCTGAGTCAAGTGGGAGCGTGTCTGAAAATCTTTCAGATGGAAGATTTATTATGTATCACTGAGGGGAAAAAAAGCTATTCAAGGCCAAATTCTGATACAAACTGGTTTGTGCAAATATACTGAGCTCCAGCCAGTGAAAATGAGGCCTTTTCAGTGTACTTTGCATTCCTAAAAAAGAGATGTACCCAGTAAAAAGGGTGAAAAGTGTTAGTGTGTGTAAGTGCATGTGCACACACATTTGTGTACAAACACAGCCACTCTGTTACTGCTTCTGGCACTGAAGAAAAACTCTCTGATCGTTTTAGAAACATATATCTTCAATGTGATGGCCCATAACCGTATGATTTTTAGCTGTTTTTATTGGCATCCACTTCTTTACTGTTATTTTTAAAACAACCTTTTTACGTTGTGAGAGGGAATTTCAACATGACCAGATACATCGACTGAATTTTGATACTAATGAGCAAGACCGTATTTGCCAAGAAAATCACCATGTCCCTAAAAGCTCCCCCACAGGACCGTTATCGGACATTAAAATAAAGCTCACATTATAGAAATATGACAATTTGTGGACTATAGAAGTGCCCAAACCAGAAAAATGATTAAAAAAATGGCAGTAAAAGTAAACCAGTATGCTTCCTGAGTACAATTAATTAACCTCACTACGACAACTTTTATTTTTAGGAAGATGGTAAGTAGAAAGGTGTCTATGTTGCCCAGCTTCAGAAACCTGCTCAGCCCAAAGGTTGTCTAAGAATGTTAGTCTGATAATATGTCTTTACAGGCAAAAGCATTGTGATGTGTATCAAAATATTGCAAAGGGGTAACTGCTCTGCCAAAATGCAAGCCAGCCCTAACAGATGTGAAGCACAACAAGCTGGGGTGATTCAGTGCGTTCCTATAAACAAGATGCAATGGGAAGAGGTTGCATAATTAACCCACTGCCCTAATAAACAGTATTTAATGTGCCATCAATTTAAAATTAAATTGCTGTCAAAAGCAGCATTTTTATTTCTTGTTTTAATTTCGTTCAAAGCAAATAAAATCCTGTCCGTGGTATTGCCCTAGGCAATGACATTAACTGTTCCAAATCTGGGCTTTTGTGGTCTGATTTACAGTGCTATGGAATGACCAACTGTTTGCTGTTTGAGCGAACTGGATACAGCTGAGAAATGCCCAGCACACATCTGGAGTGGGGAATAACAATGACTTAATGCTCTTCTTGGGCCACCTGGACCTCGTCAACTGCAGGCATAAATCAAAGCAACCCTCACATGACAGAGGCTTGACCAGGCTGAGACTGGGTCACATCCACTCCTTCAAGCAAACTAAAACTGAACTGTAGAAAGTTGCGGTATTATTATTTGCTTTGTAATAGCTCCTAGAGTCCCTTCACCATGCAAGCAGAGGAAGTCACAGTCCAGAAATGTCAAACTTGTGTTTGGACTCATCTGCACCTGCTTACAAATTTCTTGGACAAGTTTGGCCCTTGAGCCCAGGCTTAGCCTGCACTTCAGATGTAATATTAACACTACCACAGAGGACAAACAGTTTGTCCATTTTCACACCACAGACTGGTGACACAGGCAAGGACAGGACTTAGGACTCTGGAGGAGTCAGTTGTTAGGCTGTGCACTGACTCCAGTGCCTACAGGGAAAACAGCGTTGTCATTAGATAGACCTGAGCTTTTCAGATGAGACTGAGTCCTACTGAGACGAAGATTTCTGCAGGTGGTAGAACTTCAAAATAGCCCCTCTCTATGTAGGGAAAAGCTTTTAGTT
>NW_010188580.1:28971-58681 GCF_000695765.1 Mesitornis unicolor
TTACACAATTTTTAGTTTTCACTAACCTTTCCAAGATAGATTGTAATAAACACTCATGTGACATATATATACCATTTAGGGCAGTAAATATTTATTCTTCCAGAGGTCCAGAGCTGAGCAGCACTGGATAATTGAAGTTTTTCCTGTACGTACTGGCAGTCTTCACCTACCCCAATGCTACCACATGTTTACCTCAGCTCTGACATGCAAGACCACCCTTCCATATTTATCCTCTATTGTGGCTATCATGTGAGTGGAGAATGCCAATCACTCTGAAATATGTGGAGCTTGTGGTAGGGTTTGTGTTGTGGCGACAGATGTCCTCTGCAGTCAAGGAAAAGATTCTCTATAGGTGGTCTCTGAAAAAGGTAGCTTTAGTGGTAAGTGGAAGTATGTTTGGCATTTTTCATATTCAAATTGAGAGAATTGCAGTTGAATTTGTGTATAAAAATGGTAAAACAAAAGGTAGGAACAAAAAACTTCTGAAAATAAAGAAAATACAATTGCTCATAAACAGATTTTCTTTCTTCACTGTTGGTGGAAAAGGCTAAAGATTATGCTTAAAAATCCATACACAAATTCATTCCCTGCTATGGAATTCTGCTTTACTTTTTATTGGCTCCTATGCAGTCCTTATTACCAGAGTGTAAACTATTTCTCTTCTGAAACATCATAAAATCACTGCCATTAAAGCCCTGGTAATTAAAGCTTGTTTAGAGGTGGAATGGCCACAGAGTTTGTAAGCCGCATGAGAAATTTCCTAAAGCAGTCTTTTAGAAAGAGCTTTGTTCAGAAACTCTTTTCATATATGGGCAGCTGAAATCTTATAGAGACAATCTCAAGGCAATCTTAATTCATGTAACACTGATTTACTTAGGAGCTCATAGCTCAAAATAGGCTTTGATGGCAAGAGCTTATCTCCTTGAATCTGATAAACTCTGAGGACAGATGTATGGCTACAATTAACATAAAGTACATGCTGCAGAAAGTGAGGAGAAAAATAACTGGGCCAAGAAAGCAGGCACTCCTTAATACCACCTCTCTTACACTGCACACTTCATAGCCAGGCTTCGTGCTAATTGTAGGACACACGAGTAAGCCCCAAGGAAAGAAATGGATACTGGGAGGCTCCCCATCACGTCTGAGCTCTTTTCAGAGGTGATTTTTACAGCCTAATTAGCATCTATCACCAGTCTTTTTCCTCATCTTGTCTTGGAGAAGAAAGCTCTGCTGTGGTCTTGTGTTTTGTGAGACCAGGGGAAAACTCGAAACATTAGACTGGATTTCTGAATTGCTGGTTCAGTGTGATTTTGCTGTGTAATTATAATTTAAAAGTCTGGTCGTTTGGAGAAGAAACTAAGGACATCTGTGATGAGACTATGTTCCTGTAGAGACTCATCACACCCTTTCAGACCTTCCTGAAGAAAGTTTTCCATTGCCCATTGCACCAAGCAGGTCTGGTAGAGGAGGTGTCCCATGGTGTGGGAGTTGTCATTCTTCATTTTTGTGTACCGAATATTCCAGGAACTGGCTATGGGTCTCAGTTTTGAACTTGGGGGAAGACAAAAGAAAAGTGAAGCTGGGAACTACACTAAGACCATAACAACAATTTCACCAATGCAGAGTAATGTAAGAAAATCCTGTCTAAGACTCCTGTAAGACAGCATGAAACAATATTGGAAAACAAAATGCTCTTATCTTCTTCTCTAATATCAAAATTCTTTAAAAAGTCTCCTTAGACCAGTCAGCAACAGTCAGAAATTGCTTCTTGGAGATATCCCCCAAAACCACACAGACACATGAAACCACAGGTTACTGCTCTGTCTAGCAAGCTTGATGAAAATAACATGAGAATGAAAAGCAAAGCATTTCCAAGTGACTGGTGAAGGTTGCTTGTGCCGCACCATGTCATGGGAAAGGGCACAGCAGGAGAAGAGGTACTGCTCCTTATTTGTATTTCTCATCACTTGACAAAACTGGTGCTATTTCCAAGGAAGTGCCTACTCAATGAAAGAAGTTGGGAGAAGGGAACATGAAATAACATCGTAATGGCATTAAATTTCTCAGGTACTTGACATGGCACTGGCCCATGGCCAGTCAACAGTTGAGGGATGTTCAACAAAGATGGCTGAAATCTAGCATTTCCCTTGGAAGCCAAGGATATCACAATATTCTGATTTTTAATCCATACCTTACCAGAAAAAGAATATGAAAAGTTGATATTTCCTGTGAAATTGAAATCCTGAGTGATTTTGCTGTGATAACACTAGAACATCCTATTGCTAAGATTTGTTTCAACATGCCTGCAATCTTTATAAGGCTACAATGCTTCACCTCCACAGAATTGTTTAGTTCTATAAAAACACACATTCAACAGGAATTTTGGAGTGAAATACAATCTTTTTTTTAATCAAAATGTTGATTTTCACTAACTTTCCCCTGAAAAAAAATCAGTTTGGTCATAGCTTTCCTTCAGTAAATAAGTATATTCTGTTGGAAAATTTCTACAATTTCAAGTACATTTCCAGTTAGGCCCATGCAGAGAGGTTTTGCAAGTGCTTACTTGTTTGCAGGAGTCACGCCATGGACATATCATTACAGTTCCAAGTTCTTTAATCTTTTGTCTAAATATAAATAGATGAGTGAATATCAGTAATTTCCTCTGTCTCTTTAGCTGTAGGGAGTTTATCTGAGCAAGGCTTTAGGATTAGGGCCAGCCATTGGGTCTGTTTCCAGGCTATCTGTTCAGGAAGGCTCATGAGCTGTTCGGAGATAACTCCCCGTTCATATTTGGCTTGATCAGCCGAGCTCCAAAGGGCATCCCACATCAAACCGCAACACTGATTTAAAGAAACAATAGCTCGGCTGTTCTGTGCCGTACTGCTTCTGATACAAAATGGGAATCTTCCCATGAGGTTGGACTGACTAGAAGGGCCTCTCTTCTTCCATTTTGCTGCTTGGGCCAACCTTCTATTTCTTTCATTCCTTGCTGATTTGGGACCTGTCAGTAAAAACAAATCACCTTGTCTCCATTGGCCTAACTGGCCCAGTACAACTGGAATCTGTGTTTGGATTTCTTCAGGACAGATCTCCTAGAGTTTCATGCCAGTTTATAGGAGCTTTAGCTCCTATTGGCCTTGGTCACTGCTCTTATCTTTTCCCGTAAGTGTTATTAATGTTCTCCTTTTCATCAGAAATGTTTTCTTTTTCTCCCTTTTGATCTCTGGTGGATCACTTACCTACCAAATCCTCAGCAAAAGAGGGAGCATTCACCCTGATGAACTTGGAGCTACATTTCTTCCCAGTCCCACCACTCTCCTCATATGACCCTGGGTTCTGCTTTCCCTGTCCAAGTCCTGCAGCTAAAAAAACCAACCCCATTGCCGTGGCTAGCTGACATAACCAGATAAAGACGACACAGCCCATGAGGAAAACTTGTAAGGGAAGCCCTGAAGTTTGGATTGCACTACACAGGGACTTGAGCATTATCAAAATAAAATGCATCTCCTGCAAAAAAATAGGTTCCTATGTGATCTCATTACCCCCATAAAGATTAAAACCTGTGCTTAAGCCGGGAAACTCTTCTGCTCAGTAATTTAGAAGTTTGCTGAGTTGCAACTATTTGCAGTTGTTAGACTGAAACGCCCTTTCATCTCTGCAATCTCATTCAGTCCCCCAGCATTGTGGGGACGCAGGCGAATCACTATAAATAACTGAGCCTTTTCATGTCAGCTGGTACAAATACCAGCCACTTCGAACAATCTGACTTTTCTTGGGGATTCTGACCAATCTGCAGTAGAAGGCGGCTAATATCTTTCAGGATTTTCCATGGTTAAGGTATATATGAAAATTGCTAGCTGTCTGCGTGCACTCCAAATGCTTTCTGGCTTGTTTAATCTGGCTGTGACACTTTGTTCTGTGGTTAAAAAATGAAAGTAATGTCCCAGTTAATGATTTTTGATGAAACCCATTATTCTCACAGTTATTTTTAAACACCAAGGAAGGCAAATCAATCTCACACACCTACAAGACTAATATTTTAATAAACTAACAGAGACAGTGGTCTAAAGCCATGATATTTTTCCTCTGAACTCTTGTTTTTAAATGAAACCCTGTGAGGTTACCTTGGGATTCCGTCGCATGAAGAAAGTAAAACCTAGAAAATAAATTGCTGTTGGTGTCTCCCGAAGTTCATCTGTAGCTTTAAATGGAAAACAAAATAGAAAACAGCTTCAGCTTCATAATTAGCAAAAGCTGATGAAGTTACCGTAGAAGGTATTAAATGATCATGAGCTTTCCCCTTTTTCCACACCTCTGTTTAATGGAATGTGATAATGCCTCTCTCACTTATTAATATCTTATGAGAAAAGTCAGAGGAGATGTATTGTTGATCAAGAGATATGCGTTTTATACTTACTGCTATAGTTCATTCCGGAATATAAGACAAATCTTGCCTCTGTGAGAAACTGAAGATATTAACCCTTTTCTTAGCCATTGTAACCAAAAAGCTAATGATAAAAGGTTATAAAATATGGAAAATCTTATTGACTGCGGCTTGCTTCCCAGCTTTGCTACAAGTTGTACTGAATTTTCAAGAGGGTATTTCATGCCTGGCATCCCCCTGTTCATTCATGCTATACCTAAGATATTCACCCTCAGCTGCCCCATTTATAGGAAGCATAGTAAAAAAGACCATGGTTTTCACCTCCAGGAATAAATAGCTGAGGGAGCTAAACCTTGAAAAAATGAGACTACTCACAGAGTGAGGCAATACCTGATGGCAAAAGTGGCCTTATCTAACTCACTGGATTTGTTAGGTTTCTTAAGCCACTTGGCAATCCCTCATAAGGATAGTGCATCTCAAATATAGATGTTCATTTGTTTCAAGATAACAATTTTCCAAAATATATACAGAGAGCAAAAATGTATCTTGGTCTAAAATAAATTTTGGACTTTTACCACGTCCTTTCTCGGGGTTTGCTCTCTTCCATTTTGCTGTTTTGCAGCTTAAAGACAAGTTCCCTGTTGCTATAGTTAGATGAGTAGCTGTATGCCTAATAGGAGATGCTCAAAAGCACAAATGATCATTCTGTAGAATCAATATATCTGGTCTGGGACTGCCAGATGAATTCCTTACAGTGTCCTTATATCAGCTCTTAAGTTGCCTACAAGTATGCAAAGCAGTGTGATGGCGAAAAGGTATTTGCTTACTTGCTGTTGCTGAGGAAAGCTGGAGATAGTGAAATTTTTGCCACCTTTTGAAAATGTATGCATAACATCTTGCCTTCAGACAAGTAGATACTGATGCAAAATTTGAGAAGCCCTTCATCAGTTTGAAAATGCAGTAAAGTCAAAGGACATCAATGAGGAAAGGTGAGGAAGGACTGAAGGGAAAGGGATCAGCTGGAATACTTCCCTACCTCCCTCCATTGCCTCCCTTCCTCCCACAAACAAGCAGGCAAGTTCTCCTGCAGCTTCTAGAAAAATCTCACCCTGAGCCCCAACTCTGCTGCACTGGGCAGCCCACAGCCAATGCAGGCACTTATTTCCTAGCCCAGCTAAGCATTGCTCACAGCTATGCATTGTGCTTGCGTGAGAGGCTGCATTTTTACATTTACCCCTTTGCAGTGAATAGACAAAATTTTTGGATGCATTCCCCAGGGACTGCGCTGTCGCTGCAGCTCAAGCCAGGAGCTGTGGCAGAGAGCAGAGAGCAACCCCATGACCGGTTTTAGCGGTGTTCTCTCTATTAAAGGCAGCCCTCAGAAAAGAAGAGAGTTACTGAAAGTCAATTAAAATGCTTCAGTTATTTAAGTGGGCAACTTCCATGCACTGCTTTGTAACGCTACACCCCTCCGTCTCCAGTCAATGGCACTGCTCTTGCAGCAGCCCCTAGTAGGTGAATTTATGCAACAGCATTGACAGTGACCTTAAAGAGGGATCATTAAACTATTCTCCTCGCCTGAAATTTGTAACTCTATCTGCTTCCGCTGCAAGAGAGGATGAGACAAGGGCGGTAGGGAAGGAGCAGCTTGTTGACCACCCAGAATGAAGGAAGAACCTGAAATTACTTTGTTTGATTCTTCTTGGTGCATATCCTAGGAGAAAAAGGAGAGGAATTTTTCTTTTAAAAAGCAGGAGATATGATACCTGCAGTAGATACAAGTTTACTGGTATCTAACAGCAGAGTCAGAGGGATCTTGCTCCCTGCTGGAGCGGGCAGCACTCTCCAGGCTGGCGTGGGTCCGGGTTCAAGCAGTGCTCCTCCGGTGCCACTGCCAGGGTTGACAACGGGGCCCTTGTTCTCATCACAGCCCCGTTGTCCCGGGGCTATGGGGGCCACCACTGTGCTCACACGCACTGTCCCAGCCGCCCACTGCCAGAGGCACCACCAGCACCCGCCACACTGAAAGACAGCAAAAGGCTACGAGGTTACGTCCTGGCAGCCCGCACCACACCAGCAGGCGTTTCGGCAGCTGTGCCTATTAACTTATGGGAAGGGATGACTTTTGTCACTTGTCTCATCTTGGACATGCTGCAAAGTTCAGCTGAAAGCTATTAATGGTCCCTTGATGCTGAGCCTGCAGATACAGAGAGATAGAGAGTATAATAAACTTTCAAAATATGATCTAACTGTGTAACACATCAAATGTGTATCTTAACTGTATCCAGTGGAGCTGAATGGAAACAAACATGCTATTTCAAACCAGACCACACACAGCAAGATAATACACATGACTAATTTTGATGACTGATTTCATATAAATAATGTACCAAGATTAGTAGATGCACTGTAATATTCCTTCATTTCACTCCTCTAATTAACTTTTCATTGAGACTCCAACTGGAAGTGGCTGATTAATAAAGTGCACACTTTTTACTACTTAGATTAAAAGCACATCCTGCCCTTACTGAAAACAGTGAGAAACTGCGTGAAACTCAGGGAATAGGCTGCTTAATGCCATTCAAAATAGTGCCATCATTATAGCTCTTAGCTGGGTGGCAAAGGGAGAAATAACAGGTGTAGATAAAGAGTGGGAAGAGTACAGTATATGGTCGCTACATGTTGTAAATTGCTATGGGAACCAAACAGTTTTGTTCTAGATCAGTTTTGCCACCAACGCAAAAGGGGAATAAGACATAGATAACCCTACAGCTGAATTCTGTTCTGATGTCTGGCAATGTTTAAATGAACTCATGAAGGAAGTGTTGAGTAGTGAAAGACAAATGACCTTTTCCATCTGGGAAAGGTCTTAAAATCTTAATGCTGCGATGCCTGTGTTTATCAGAAGAGAAAGAAGGGAAAATGCAGGTGAGGAAGAGAGAGGCCAAATCCATGCTATCTGAATTCAAAGAGGACGGCAGGATTTAAAAGAGCTTGTGACCTTCAGCAAATTGATCCTGCTGTTGATGAATCACTATATATAGGATGCAGACTAATAGGTCAGCTGTTGCTTCTTCACTGTAGAAAAGGTAAGAAAGATTTCCTACCCCTCCAAAGACAGAAACATTAAATGGCTTTGAATGAAGCAATTTTAACACTTATTGCACCATCTCCAGGGATTTTCAAACTGTTTTGCAAATAAGGCAGGCAGGTAGGGCAGATAAGTCTTCCCATCCTGTCGTTACTGATGGAAAAAAAGATACACAGAGATGTGACATGACTTGTCCCAAAAAACCTCCCTAAGAGGGACTCTCATAGCTTGCTTCTCAGGTATGTGGTTAACCACCAACCAACTTTTCCTTTTAACAAGTTTCATCAGCTTTCACACTGGAACTGTGCAGACCCACAGATTTAATGTATTTTTTTTTAATGCTAAGCCAAAAATTAGTCCAGGTTTACTCAAAGCAGTGTCCACGCTCTCTTTATCAGTCTATAAACCTGAGAGGATCTATTTGTGATCTTGGGCAGAGATTCAAGTTTTGAAGGGAAGTGAAACTGGGGCAATTTTTTTCATTACTTCAATTTTCATACTTAGTTCTCATATTCTACATTTGAATGTGCCTAAAGGCCTTGTGTGGAAGGCAACATGAAGATTTCCAATGCCTTTTTCTGTTTCAGCCTTGATCCCAAATTTTAACTTTACTAAGGCTGACAGTCCCTCCATGAAGCATTCATTACACTAACATCTCAGATATTATTTGGATTGGACCTTCCAAGACACATTAGCAATCAAAGGCACATTTACAAGATCCATCTGTAATGGATATTGCCCCTCTGTCACACCATAGTGTAGGAGAGCAAAAATACTACAAGAGCAGTATCAAAGCAGGATAGGGGAAGCTAATAACAGCAATCAGAGTAATAAAAAATAAATAATTAAAATATTACCCACTGCATGGAAAGGTTCCCAAGGTTCAGTATGACTGTGGGAAAGAATTCATAATCCCAGGTTTCATTCAGATCATTTCTGGGAACAAAGGCACCTGTATTAAAATCAGTGTTGCTGATTTTGGCAAACCATGAGGAAATAGAATAGAAAAGAATAGAAAAGATGGTATGAATCTGATTATCCCTGGGCATATAATTATTGGTGCTTCACATATCCTCTCTACCCTTCCCACACACATCTTGGCATGACCTGGTATCCTTTGTTTTACACCACATCTTTTCTGATTGAGTGAAAGCTGAGATCTGAAAATATCCATAAGATGGTAATAGGGTGAGTATGAGAGAGCACTCTGTAGTTGGAGTGAGCAGGCTTCACAGGGGCAGCCCTCCTACCTGCCAAGGCTCGCCACAGTCTCCTGTCCCCTGGATCCTTCTGGAACCCACTCTGAGAAAAAATTCAGTCACATGTTTAGTTAATTTTAAACTAAAAGCCATCCAGAAGACAACCAGAGTTAATAGTACCTATTTAAATCAGAAGTTCTCCCGTATATGGAAAAAGTCCTTGGCTGGGTTTCTCAGCAGCTGGAAATGCACATAACTCCTCCCAGTCCATAGGTTGCTTCATAGCAGCTAAGCACCTTCCCCAGCACTTCTTTCTAAAGGCATTAAGTAAAGCAAGATGGGAAAATGAATACATATTGGAATCATTCAATAAAATATTAGAGAGATAAGAAGAGCTAGAGATAATAATAGCTAGTAAGAAGAAATGGGGGACTGACACAGGATACTTCCATGGCAAGGTATGGGGCAACTGGGGGCCATCACTGTATGGACACCTCTCCTACAAACAAAAATGTAACACCTCAGCACGCCTCCAAGACCCAAAGCATTTTACAAGCAGAAAGAAGTGCGACCAGCTTAAAGTGTCATTCACTGCTGAACTGTAGCGTGAAGCGAAAAACAGTGTCTATTCAATAGCTGTTTGGGATAGAAAGTTAAAAACAACATGACCATTGAAAGGGCGGGAGGAATTTCTGGTAGGCAGAGGGTAATTAGCCAAGTTGGCCTGTGGCCAGGACATGAAGGTTAGTCATCTCCTTTTGTGAAAAGTACCATCAGATCTTCAATGACTAGGAGCGTTCAGGACCTTGGGTTTATGTCTAACCCAGAAGATGGATAATAATGCTAAAGAGGAAACATCAGAGGCAAGTATGAGCATAAACAGGGAGGATATGCAAGATATCTTCCAGACAGAGGGGGGAAAATGGAGCACAACGTACTGGCCAAAACAAACAGAAGTCACCATGAGTGGATGGAGGTCATTCCAGGCTACTATGTGAATTAGATTGGGAACCAAAATTGCCCTCCCCATGGCTGCACAAAGTTTGACTTTAACACTTGACTGTCACTGGCAGAATAAGACAAAAATGCTGCACCCTCAGCCAAAGATAGCCAAGAAGGAAACTCAAGGAGATAGAGAAATTAGGAGTCTGATTTCACTTGGGGGAACAATTAAGAATTATTTATCGAGGATGAACTAATGGATCTTTATTTTTAGAGGAGAGCTTTGGGGAATTTTAAGAGTTTCTCGCTCTCAGCTCGTATTTAAATAATAAATAAGCATCTATCTGAGTTCTCAGGAAGGTTCAAGACAGCAGTTCAACCAGTTGCAGCCAGACCACAAGAAATTGTTTTCAAAATTGAAACAACAAGAATAAGTATCGTTCCTGGAGTCAAGTCAGATATTCTTCCATCTTTTCAGAAAACACACAAGTAAATAATTTCACCTAGTGTTGCTATTGCAGTCTGTTCTGTTACGACAGGGGAGTACCCCAAAACATACAAGTCTGAAACTACATGATTGATCAGTAACACATAATTCAGAAAGAAAGTCTACAACTGTGAAAAATAAATCCTGCACAAATTATCTTGATGGATTTTCAGCCATCGACAGACTGAATAAGCCTGGATACAAATGTGCATAAATTGAAGTTTATCTGTGGCTTGTATTTGAGCTGAAAGAATGGTTGAATATCAAATCTGATGCTTTCTATCTGCTTCAAACTCTAACTAAAATTCAGACCCACAAAGCTAGCCTTAATTATTTACTTTGAAAACGCTATGCACTTTGTTTTAAGTACAACCTTTACTTCTGTCTACAAGCTATTTATAGGGATTGCCTCTTTCTCTATCCTTTTCACATGCACGCTGCAGCAAAAGGTCATTCATAAGGATGTATCAGAAGTGGAAGAAAGTAAAGAGAGATGCTAATCAGAGTTGCTCCTAACCACTTGCTGTTCAAAGAGCAGAGTGGGGCTAGATACTAATGCATTTGACCCTTCAAAATCTCAGTAGCCAATTAGCTTTCTAAAGGCTATGATGAACTGCACTCATTTGCTGTGCATCCATGCATTCAACTGTCATGTTTAACAAGCAGCAGGACCACCTACAGCTGCCCAGCACGTCCTTTTGCATACTTAACGCTGAGGCCGCAAATGTAGTCACTAGAAAGGAAAAAAGATGTGAAAAGCACAGCTTGGGATTACTTCCACTAACAAAAAAAAGTTATTCACAAAACTGTAAGATTCCTGTCGGTTCCATAATTTTCCAAAGTTTTCATTGAATTCTTAGGAACAGCTCCAGAACATCAGTTTTCTTTGCTGCGTCAAAGGCAGCTATGATGTTTCCTTCCAGAGCACCATAGCTGTAACCATGCAGGTAACCCCTGGAAAACCCAAGGTGATCCTTGACATCTTCATTGGAAAGGTCATTACTAAAATGCCAGATGACATCTGAAGATGTTCACACATTTGTTGGACATGTCTAGCTCATGTTTCCCCCTGCCCTACCACAGCACGCTTGGCCAATACCGGAGCCCATCATGTCAGAAGACTTAATTCCTATCTATAACTCACAAATTATCAGTGCAGATTTGCTGTTTTCCTTCTTACCCATCAAAGCAAGCCAGCCAGTGTGCACAAAGCAAAGTCGAGGTAGATAAATGCAACGACAGATTCTCAAAGGTTCCTTCTATTCCTCAATGTCCTTCAATCATGGCAATACTTGAAGATCAGCAGCAACCAAATGGCACAGTTGTGAACTCCCTTTATCTGAGGAATAACTGCACATACTTAGCTACTTTTGAAGGGCATTTATTGGTCTGGTACCAAATCACTAAAACACTTAACATATTTTTAAGTCACACATGTCCCACAAGTGAAGTATGGCCTTGGCAGGAGATTGAATCAGAACAGACTTAAATCCATGCTTAAATATAAGCACATATGTAAGTGTATCACTGAACTGTGGCTGTGTTGACATTCGTATTACTAGCCAAGATGTCAAGCAGAATAATTTATTAGTTACTTCTCTCTCCTCATTCACTGTTTGGTTTTGGGGTTTTTTTGTACTAGAGTCCTCACAGAGAGAAGTTGTATTTCATACCAAGTAGACATAACTAATCAGTCTTTTTTAATAAAGAGAAATTAGGGGAGAAGGTCAATGGAGACTGTGAAATTGGAGAGAGATGTTGATTTCTTATTTTTGAAGCCTCTAATTTTAAAAAAGTGCTGTATTTTAGCCCTTGGCACCAGTGATTATTCAAAACCAAGGCGTTCTATTCTGCTACTTCGAGCTAAAGATTTCTGTAAAAATTTTCAGTGAGCTAAACTTAATGGAAAGTCAGGGATATTTGTTTCACAAATTAAAAGGAAAATTTACCCTTTTATGTAGCAAAGCAGGAGATGGGGAATGTTGTTTTTGTACTCTTAAAACTTCATACACTTTTTATGTCTCTCCATTGAGCTGCCATGATCTCCTAACAACATTTCAGCCCCGTGTCAATTTGAGGGCTACATCTAAGACTCAGCCATAATTCATCAGGATCAGATGGCAGCCAGTCTCAAATGCATCTCCTGAGAGCTGGGACACTTCTCACCCATCATGAAGCAAAAACAATTATTTGAAGCTCCCCACCTGCTCCAGGGCCACTTTGTCAAATACGATACTTCAAGGGGTGACATCTACCAGTCATACCAATTTTTTGGATGTTGACACAGCAGTTGGAGCAAACATCTGTTGCTGCTACTCCACTGTGATCTCATTTAGTCTCTCCAGAAGCAAAGATGAAAACATGTTTCAGTGCCTTCCTCCTGCCTGCTCCACCTGAGGAACCCTCTGCATCTCATCTGAGCAGCTGAACATCTGTGACCAGATGACACCTTATCCCCTTCGCTCTTTGAAACATCAGTTTAATTCCCAGCTACTCGCTCACCGAATCCTCACTGTCAGTAACATTCCTCTGGGTATCTAGATGTGTGTATGGCTGTTTTCCCATCCTTTCATATAAATATCTCAGCATCCAAATCTGAAATGAGTTCATTTGCTTTGTAGCTGATGGAAACTGTGGAAAAATCAAAAAAACCTGGCTGCAAATCAGAGAGGGAAGTTCCAAGGTTGGGTATCCCACTGACTGGGAGTGTGCTGAGATAAGTGACAGGAAAAGGGACCCAGTCAGTGAGAGCAATGTACTGGAAGTAGTGGGCTGCAGCCTCCTGCTCCCTGCTATGGCTGTGTGCCTCCTGGAAACCATTTAGGACGAGGATGCATACTGCTTGATGCATACCTTAACTCTAGGATTTGCTTGTTATTCAGGTTTGGGGATTTTGGGTGGTTTTTGTACTTTTCTTGTCATGTTCCTGTTGTGCAAAGAAAAAAACAATTCCCTTACCAAGCAGCTTCAGTGCACCTGAGTGAGTTGAAAAATGGCACAGAAAATCAGGCTCCACCACTGTGCATTGCTACTGTAAAAGAGACATAGACAGGGCTAGGGAGGAGAGTTAAGCTGGGTGATGTAGAGAGGACAGTCTATTTGGTTACCTGCTTACAATTAATCTATGAGAAGTTAACAGAGTCTGTCCTCACTCTGGATATAAGCCTAAATTACTTTTTTGAGCTTCAGGAGTGAAAACTGAAACCATAACAACAGCTCTGTTGGGCTTCAGGATTAGATATGGCACTAGCCCCTTTTTTGCAAAGTTGACAACTAGAGGTGGATGGCAGATGCTTTCTCCCAACAGCCTCTTGCTTTAATGAACAACTCCTCTGTGTCTAACTTAGGATGTAGCTGAAGAGACCCTCCATATCATGCACAAAGCTTACGCACAGTGTCACTCAGTAAATAATAAAGACAGCAATATAATCATAGATGCCTCTGGGATAGACATTTTCTCAGTATGACAGCTTCCAGAAGTTCAAAGCTTTGCATGAACAGAGTACAGGAAGGCTGTGTGTGTTAACTAATCAGTGTTGCCATCTCTGTGCAATCATTTTCTAAATTGCCATAAAAGTGGCACCAGGAGCACAGAAGATGAAGCTCTTCTGTCTGGCTGCTGTAATCACACCGAATGCATCCAAGCAGACTCGATAGCAAATGGGTGCTGGAGATTTTAGGTATCTCAGTTTTCATCATTAAACATTGCAAGCTAGTTCCTGTTTCCTTCTCAGTCACCTCTCTTGACTCCATCGGGCTACTGATGTGATGCTGAGTGATATGTGGCAGCACATTACTCTCAGTGGAGACTAATTATTTCTTTTCTAAGGTTTCTGCAGCCCCCACTGCCTCTGGCTTTCTCAGTTGGTAAAGCAGCATGTCAAAAACTAATAGGAAGGTGTGAGATGCAACATGACTTTATGAGAAGATTTGGGCCCAGGGAGGTGGAGTCTGGATTTTGACAAGGGACTTTGTTTTTCTGTTTGTTTCTTCCCCCTAAGAATTTATTTCTATTTTTAAATCTGAATGCATTGCTGTGATTCATACTGTAATTGCTACAGGAAATCAGGAGGGACTGCACCTGTGTTGGACCACAAAGGATCACAAAGTGGTGCTGGTTTCTGCCCATACTGACTAATCCCCTCTGTCTGATGTGCACAAACACCACTACCTGCCCCAAACTCCTTCAGCCTTCAGATTTCCATTTACAGCTGTCTCCAGAGTGTCATGAGAAAAGATGATGGATGGGCAGAATTTTATTTCCATTAGAACCAAGCCAATTGAATATTTCCATCTGTTTTATTAAAAATACTACTTCTCTCTTTGCTTAATCTTGAAAAATGCAACATGTTTCTGCGGCTGAACTTGCATTTTGTCTAGGAAATGGATGCCTGAGGTCAAATGATTTTCTGTGGGAAGAGAGCAAGGTGCAATTTGGTGCCCTCCCTCCCATGGGCAGAGAGAAGCTGATAGCCCCACAATTACCATCTCCCCAAAGGGGTCATACTTCAAGTTTTTGGCAAGGTGGCCCTTGAAGTCCAACAACAAAGGCAGTCATGGAGATAATGTGAACACTTGAACTGGAGACCTCCGTGTCATCTCAGCTTTTTCCTCAGGCTCAGTGCTCCCTGACCATATCCAAGCCCTGCAGAACATCACTCTTTCTTCTTGATGGGTTTCTGCAGTGCCTGCTCTGCACACACTGCTTGTGATTTGTAGGTGGCATTGGCTACAGAAGATTGCTGGGAGAAGTGAGCACCAAAGTGTTTGGATTCAATGGGGCAGGAGGGGTGGGAACGGAAACACATCAGAAGCACAGAAGCTTGGCATCTAACACAGGGACCCGATGGAGTCAGGTCTGGGTGAACGACTTCTCTATCACAGCGTCTGTATAACTAAAACTCTGTCCAAAGAATAGAGTTTGTTCATGCTTTTTCTTTACTTGCATTGCTTTTCCTATTTCCCTTCACTTTTCCCAGAAATAGAACATGACATTTATTTTTATGGACAGCATGATCTTATGGCTATTCCCCTACGATGGGGTAATCTGAACACAATTATGTTCTGTTGACAAAAAGTGATAAAAGTGTATTGTGTCAACACTCTGAACTAACAGACTTGTCATCTGCTCTACTCTCAGATAATAGAAACAGAATTAGAAAATACTCTGACAGACTCTATCCTCTTCTATGGTTAGGTAAGCCCCAGCTCTGTGCTTGCTTACTGTACCCCAGTGTTACCTCTCTTCCAGCAAAATCTGCCTGACTGTGTTTTAAATTCAAGTGTAAATTTACTATGACAGACTTCTTTTGGCAGCTTATCGCTTACATGCTTTAAAATAATTTGACCTAAGTTCTCCATTTCACTTCAGTTCTATTACTCCCATTTTTTTCCATGGCTGTGGAAAATCCAAATTTTGTGTATTATTTTTTGCCATGAAAATTTCCTTCAAGGAATAGTACTTGATAATAGTATAATATATGTGCTATACCTATATAGTGATATAATGAATTATATCCTCCCTCCAGCTGTCTTCTTCATGAGTTCATGGAGAGTGATCTATCCAGACAGAAAGATGCGCATAACTTCTTAAAACAACATCGCATCCTAAGTCTGAGGACAATTCTGCACTTCCAACTCTTGGTTATTTGGATGACAGTTACTGAATAAGAGCAAAAAGAGTGATGATATCATTCAAGCAAAACAGAAAAAGCTTTTTAATGACCAAAGAAAAGCAATTTCCAAAATTTCTGTAAAACATTTTGTTTTGCAGCTGTGACTCCTGCACTGTTAAATGCCATTAAACAGCATTTCCATTCAAAAGGGGCATGTGCAATGTATATTAAGGCTTTCCAAAAATAGGAATCAATAACCACCAGGTGCGTGTGAAATGAGTCAAGCATTTGGTCACTTGACTAATGTCTATCTGAAAAGATCATGAACATTGGCCTCGTCATCAGAAGAGTTGATAGGTGCCACAAAGATGCTTTTAGACTACATGTCTGGTCCTTCCTCTGCTCATTTCCCCAGCTTCCAGGTTAAACACCATGTCAGACTGAGACTCCTAAAAATTGGCTCTTTTAGGACCACAAGCATCAGAGTAATCCAAAGTCTACTCTAATTTGAAGTCCATGCTGGACTCCCTCTCTCCTCCAGCCTATCCACCACAGCCCACTTTGCTCCTCACCTTCTGCAGTGCTCCAGTGCATCAAGCCACAAGGAGCTGCTCCTTGTGTGAGTAGCAGTTTGATAAATTTGCTGTTTGAACAGAAAAATGTGACTGGTTTTGGCAGCAGAGTGAAATGAAGCACTATTGCTTCTTCCCCTGATCCAGCTCCTGCCAGTGGGATTTTTTAGTGTGGGCGTAGAATCCATGCATTTACATCCTGAAATGAGAAAAAGGATCTGGAATAGTGGTTTAAGGTAGTTTGGCACTATATTCTGATACCCATAGCAACCTTTAAAGAAAATTGAGCTGGACATTGCAATGGAAACTTAGCACCATCTACAATTTAATTCACAACCCAAATTTCCCAGAAGAAGCCACAGCTCATTACCACACCTACAGAACCACTCCTGAAAGAGAGCACAGATCTGACTCTTCTTCTTCCTGCTCTTCTCTGAGAGCAGCCAGACTTGGTGCTCAACAAAAGGATGCTGCTGTAAGAAAACAGCTTAAAAAAAGGTGCTGAAGTTCTTTTCAGAATTGACTTAGAGTAATAAATATATTGTGTAAAAAACAGATTTGGTTATCACTACAGACAGCAGATTTTTGCTTACCCACCAGATAGATGTTCCCTGTGTTACTGCACCAAAGGCTTATCAAGTAAATCTCCTTAAATAAATTAATATTTCTATTGTTTTATCAGTAACTGTCTTTTTATCCAAATGTATTCGACTATATCAAACCAAGCTGCATATGCCTAATGTGATTTATTTCACCAAAACCACTTGGTCCTTACTATAATAGTTTCGTAAGGTTACACTCAAGATTATTTTTTCAGTACAATTTGGTCATGATTTTAGCACTAAGCCAAAGTATCTTACAATCCAAGATACTCAGCTTGTAGCACTTGAGTTTTCCACTGGAGTCAATGAAATCATTATTCACATGCTTAAAATTAGGCATATGCTTAAGTGCTTCGCCTCTGGGATAAATAGCCCATTTGGGACTCTTTACTACTTAGCTCTGATAAAATTTATCAATCTTGCTCAGATGATTAAAACAAAAGCATCTTTCTCAGAACTTCCAACAGATGTTTTCATAAATTTTAAAATATTTCTTTCCCCTGTCTCATTCATTTCCAGTACAAGTGTTCCCTTAAAAGCTCAATGAGGAAATCTATAAACTTAACGGAGGAAATTTGTTTGGATAGAAAGACATCTAAAGAAGTAAAACAGCACTGAAATGATCTCTGGCCAAATTCTGCCCCCATTAGCTTTCTTTATGCCTTTCCCCACTGCCAGATGTATCTGTGCAAATGAGATTTTCCAATGTAACTATTGTCTTCTCTGAATCCTACAAAATCCTTTCTAATAGTCTCTGAGCAGAGCTTTTAACAAACCAAGGGAGTGTGCCACTGCTTGCTCCATATGTCTGAAGTGTATTCTTCCTTCCACCCGCCCCATTTCATCCTGTCGACAACATGCATTTTGTCAAACCTCTTACTGCAAATCATTCAGTCAATGAAACTGAAAGACATTTCAGCACGTTTTTATCAACAGAATGTAATTTTGTGCAAGTCATGCTGTCAACAGGAAAGAATGCCAAAAGAAAAGTGAGAGAACCCAAACTTACTTTCTCCACAAAAAATAAATTACAGTTTGTTTTTATTTTGTGCATGTAGACAAAATTGAAATAGCAAAAAATCACCATCTGTGGACAAAATTAAGACTGATCTCTTAATTCAGCAGACCAACTGGTATTTGGTTGAAAAACACCAACACTACGAAGGACAGCTGAGATGTCGAGTCAGTAAAATTTTTCCAGCACTATACATCTTTCACAGTTTTCGTTGTATCAGTGAAATGCCACCTGAGATATTTAATCCATTGTAGCAAAATATTCAGTGATGGGCTCGAATACAGGAAAGTAGGCTGAGTTAAAGAAAATCACAGATGCTATTTCACTGTGCTGCTGATGAATGGCTTGGGTTGCTCTGCAGGTGCATGTCCGGTGCCCTCCGGTCAATGATGTTCCTCATGGCTTTGTGCCATACCTGCAGCCACCTTCCATTTTTCTTCTTTGTGATGTTTAGACCCTTCTGTTGCTGTCAGTTTTTTCTCGTTGTCTCGGCAATCATGGCTATACCTCAGGGTCCCGGGCTACCTGGCACTTTGATGGCTGCCACCCAGTGACACAGCCCTGTGGTCACTTAGGTGGGACTGAAACCAGTTCCTATCTCCCAACAACTAAAAGGCCTTTTTTGCTGGTCCACAACAGAAGCAGGATTCCTGCCTGGCCCTCTGTTAATACCCTGCAAAACCCATCTAGGCAAAATATTTGGCTTCTCTAAAGATGGAGTGAAAATTGGCCCCTGGGAGCAGATGATTACAGGAGGACGATAAACCATTTGCTTTTCGATACTTACTCAGGTTTTACTTCAAAGTGTGCTCAGCTGATTATCATTATAAGTTTATTTTTTGTAAGGATGGCTGTTTAATTACCTGTAATATTTTGATACTGTTCTATATTTTGATATTTCAATATTTTGATACTGTTTCTATGGACTGGAGTTATTTCTTAATATGGTAATAGACTACAGTAACCTTCTTGAGTTTTTTGGAGAATTTGACTGTGTTTTTAGATCACCTTATCCCTTCCAATTCTTCACTGAATTGTTCAAATAAGGCCTTGGAGAACTGACAGTCCCGAAAAGTTTGTATGGGGCTGGAGGAGCAGAGTCGGTGGCTGTTATCCAGCATTTTAGAAATCAGAATGAGACTTACCACATGCCATTTTGGTACACACTGTGGGGGATAACAGATCATTTTCTCCATCAGTCCCCAGTCTTTACTGGGGAAAACGATGATCCAGCCAAATTCCTGGAGTCCTGCTCATCCACAAAAGGGGGACGCACAGAGAGAAGGTACTCATTGTGCAGCATTAAAAATGTAACTGCTTTGAGACACGGGCCAACACACTGACACCAAAAGCTGGCAGCAAATATGTCAGAGGGATCACGAAGTTGGCATGAGACAGTTTCAAGAGATTATTTTCAGGGCTTTCTTGCGTGCCAAACACAACACAAAGCTGGCCTCAGAGAGTAGCACTTCTGCTGGAGCCGCAGGGGGTGGCAGTGGAGCAGAGCCGGGAGAAACCAGGCTTGGGTTTTTATCTGGGACAGCACCAGGGCTATGCGAGGACCTGCTACTTTTTGGCCGTATGTCACTGGTCTGTGTCCTAGCTAGGCTCTATTTGCAGCGTAAAGTGCCTGTGGGATGGGTCACCTTGCTGACTTTTACGTTCATGTTGACATGGTATTAGGAAAGGGATTTGGTGCTTTGCTTTGGCTGTGCCGGGCTGCTCAAGTGAATTTCAAATTTGAAAGCCTTCATTTTTGTCAGGATCACGGATCTCTTCCTGTTTAATCCTTACCTTCCTTTCTGTTCAGAGCAGCCCCAAAAGCAAGAAAGTATTCATTAAAAGCATAGTGTCACTTTAAAAGTAGTAGACAGATTCATTGGGAAGAAAAATTAATTTCATCCTCATGGTATCTTCTTCCCATTTTGGTTGTGCAGACAGTGCTGCATGTTGAAAGAAGCATTTGTATCTCTGAGGCATAGACAGCGAGCACTGCAAAGCATTTACTTGGTCTGGATCAACAGAAATTTCCCTCCTCTAAAAAACTACTGTGACAAAGCCTTTCTGGATAAGTGGATGAGGGCAATGGCTGTACCTTCAGCCTGGCCATCCTTTGTCCACTGGCACCAAATGCCCTCACCCTGATCAGTTCTGCTTATGTGTGGCACAGGGCCTTTTCATAAGCATAGAGACAGAGACCAAAACTTGGGCATCCTCCTTTCACCAACACTTCACACTGTGGCAGTCAGAACTGAGGTCTTGCTAAACAACCTGGTTTTTCTTTATATGTTGACTTTAGCTTGCACAAAATCCCCAGTCCTGTCCTAGTCGTGCTCACCCAATCCCACTTTTTCAACACAGTTTTGAACAAAAGAGAGGAAATTAAGACATGGGAATGTTGATGTTTTTCATGGCTAATTTCTTGTATGCATGTTACACAATTAATTCACAAGGAGAGCTGGAAATCTTGTACCAATACAAAACTACAGTACTCGGCTGTAGGACACCTGGAAATCCAATCAGTAATTACTTTCACAGGGGTAGATTGTTCATCACCTGCTGGAATTTACACTCTCTCATTAAAAAGCAACAATATAATCATGGCAGTGGTGATCAGGAACAAATATCCATATTGCAACCTGTTTTCTTGCCTATTATTCTGCCAAATGCAGCCCATCAACACTTAATTTAGAGTGAAAAATTGGGCAGAGAACAGAAGAAAATGGGGAGAGGATATGAGTGGTTACTTCATAACTCAGCAGCAACTGCTGCAAAAGCCATGCCTGGTGCTTGCTGATGGAAGTGAATGCAGCATCTACCTTGGTTCCCCCTTCACTTCAAGAGAGTGGAGTCTTGCGATAGCTGATTGAGAACAAGCTGCAGGCAGAAACTCATGAACTTTCCACCCAAGCAGCTTGCTGAATTTCACTGTAGTCCCCCTACTGTCCATCATGTCAAGTAGACGACCTGCTCCAGGCTAATTTATTAATTGCATTCAAATGTTGAGCCGCAGAATGGAACTAAGTTATCCCTTAGTACAACTTCGTAATGGCTATTTGTATTGAAAAGCTGAACTCCTGGTAACAGAAACCTGGAAACCTGGCCAATTGTTTTTGAATGGCAAAAGCCAGACACTGTCAGTTTCTCACAGAAGCACAAAATGGTTCAGATTGGAGATTTCTGGTCCAGCCTCATGCTCAGAGCAGGAGCAAGGCTGAATTCAGCCCAGCTTGCCCAAGGCTTTGTCCAGCCCAGCCCTCCAAACACCTCTTCTCTGGGAAACTTCTTCCAATGCAGACAGCCCTCGTGAATTTCTTCTTTTTATAACTCTTGTCAGTTGGAGCCACCCCACTCCTCTTTCCATTTATCACCGTTATCTTTCATCTTTCCCCCATTAACTTCCTCTCTCTCAATTAGGGCTGGTTTTCTTACATACAGGTTATGTGATAGAAGCTTTCAGTAAAGGGAATCAATCAACGTGCCCCAGTAATTCCAAGTGCACTACGGGGAAGCAAAAATACAACTTTCAGGCAGAAGTATCTGTTCTGCAACTAATGAATGTATACTGGCATTATGGAGGAGTGTGGCCCCATGAATTCAAAGTGATTTACTGCGTTCTGCTGTACAGCATGAATCTGCAAAACCTTTAAATGTCTAACATTTAAAAATATGTATATCTTCCAACACACAAACCTAGAAAATGTTCACAGACTTTGATGTTGGCACTTTTAATTGCTGGTTTTTTGTCATGATAAAATCAGTTCTGCTAATCACCATTCACGATACGGAACTGATTTCATTTGAACTGCAGTTCAGAGAAAAACATTTCTTGGTTTTATCCCTCTCCCAAAATACCTGCAACTGAATTCAAAGATGGGCTTCAAACCGCATCCTTTGTGAAAAGCAGAGTTCAGTTCCCTGATGCTAGCAGTTGGATCCAAACCCAATGTCGCATCAGTCTTGGCAATCTACAAAAAAACAGTGACTTTCAACCCAAAACCCACCTCTATGCTAAATTAGTTCTTCAAAAAACAAATCTGGTGCAGGTATCTGCAAAGGAAGGGAAATCAGCAGAGCCTGGCCTCTCTGCTTCGCTCAAACAGCTGGCATTCCAGGAAAGATGCCAATAAAGGACTCTGGGGCAATTTTTGCCAAGTTCGAGTTTTTAATTTGTGTAGTTATATGACTGAAAGCAACAGAGATCTTTAAGGTTCAAAAATGAGAAAACAAAATAGAAGTTCACTGAAATCCCGCATGGTTTAGTTGGGGTGCTTTGGCTCCTTCTTCCCCTTGCTCGAACACCTCTAAACCAAGATGGTGGCAACCAAAGTATTTTGCCCTGAAGGGTGTTGATAGGGGCTGATAATGTTCCTGGATCATTTGTAGTCAAATTAAAATCTGGGACTCTGCTTCACCATGTGAAAACATAAGCCCTGCAAAACTAAGGGGAGTGATGGCAGTGGAAAGGGATGGAGCCTTCCAACTCAGCAGCCTTGATGGATTATTTGTTAGAATCATACAATTGTTTAGGTTGGAAAAGACCTTTAAGATCATCGAGTCCAACCATCGAGGATCTCACCCTCAGGCAGAAATATGTCCCCATAGCTGGTGAAGGAGGATGGAGAGATGAAGCAGTGGCAGGAGGGGACAGGACTTGCCCAATGTCAAAGCCAAGATGTGCACTGGGGTGTGACAGGGCTTAGAGCCAGTGAAAGGTATTTTGATAACACGGACTTGCCCAATTTTCCAATCACCTCCATTTCACGCTTTTATCCAGTGATACAAATCAGTGTACTCTGCACTGTCTGAGCCACCTTGTGCATATGAGCATTTCGGAGGGTGCCACCGTGCATTATACCTACTTTCAAACAGCACACAGCCTGTACTCTGCAGAAATCACTGTCAGTATCCTGTGGAGCAGGTGCAGCCAGCAACCTCCCAGGCACCCTTATTTTAATGAGGAGGATATAGGCTTTTCTCCCATGTCTCGCTCAGAGCTTCTCAAAGGCTCTCACTTTGCATCTGAACTGCACTCACTTCCAATGCATCCAGCAGATTTACACCTGCTTGTGGAGCAAGCCAAGAACATTTTGAAATTACCTGGCCTATAATTTTGGCCACTCTTTGCCTGCTGTGCATTTCCCTGATACACAGAAAGAACTCATTCACTCCGGCTATTTGCATACACACCTCTCTTTTCCAAAACTCCTTGGTCTTTTTGGCATAACTTTCAAGAACATCTCTTAGTACAGAGAGTCATTGAGAAGCACAGCACTGGTAAAGTACCTGATAACCAGTTGCATTGCTCCAAAACTGATTTATTGAAAGGGATTTGAGGAAAAAGGGATTTAACATGCCTACTTCTCCAATATAAATGACAGTGCAAAGCTGATCTGCTTTCTGGTTTGTTTGACTTACACATTTTATATGGCATATGTCCCTGGAGGAATTTCTTAAAACACACTAACAATTAGAGTATGGAAAGTAATGTTGCAACCTTTTGCTTGCAGCCAGGCCTTGGTTGAATTCCAGGGCTGGCAGTGTCATGCACTTGCTGTGTGGCCTCTGGAAGTCACTTGGCCTCCAGGAACTGAGTTGTCCAGACAAAAGTTGGTCTCAACCCCAACCCTCTCTCCAGCAGCCCTGGGCTGCAAACACTTTATGGTTGACAACCGTAAGCTGGGTCAGCTCAACATTGCCTCCACTGCTGCCTGCACTGCCAATTGCCAACCACTGCCATCAAAACATGAGGAACAACGCTTTGTCTCAGGGGTACAGGATTAATTAATTTGCATGGACAATGATGTTTTGGAGATGCCGCACTCTGCCTAATTGCCAAGGGCTGTAATAGGTCCCAAGCGCATCTTATTATTTACCAAAGTGATGCTGCACAGACAAAACCATCTCTGAGCCCTCAGACTACTGCATTATTGCTGTGGCAAAAGCTTGTCTGATGGCCTGAGCCTTTTGAAGATGGCACCTGAATCAGTTCCCAGATATCAACGGCTTGTTCTGGTCCCTGCAATGTGCAACAGATTTCTGCTGCAGCATCTCTGGGTTAACCTCTCTGTTACATTCAGTGTGGGAGCAAAAATGTCAAGATCTTAATTGTGACAGGGAAATTTTGAGAAAATCATCACTGTCTGTCCAGAAATATTCCAGACAGGATGCTGTTCCTCAGGAAAATCTGTGAGATGTAAGAGTAATTCTTTCAGGGGCTGTTCCTCAGCCTCAGCCTGCTTTATCATTTAAGAAATCATATGAAAGAGCCTGAGAGAGCCAGGAGAACAAACACCTTAGAGCAAAACTAAAATTCAAACGCAACGTAAGAAAGCAGGGGGAACAGGGAGGAATGTCAGGAAAGAGCAGAGGCTGCCTGCTGTGGTTGTTTGGAGACATCAGGGTGTGTGCAAGCCTCAAACAGAGACAAAAATAATGCACCTATCTTCTTCAGATCTCTGGGAGCACCACGTGCACCTTCTAAATGCTCCAGGTACCCAACCTGTGTCATCTGCATGCCTCTGTGCCAAAGTCCATGTATGCAAAACACAACCAACCCCCAGAACGTCACCACAAAGGAAGCTTCAAAGAGCTGCTGAAACCAGTGAGGAATTCACCTGCCAGAGGAAGGAAAAAAATGAAAAGATGTGGAAAAGGGAATTGCAGTAGCCAATGCCATGAAAAATGTCCCTGGGTCCTTCTGCAGGAACCCAGTACCAGAGCAATGCCCACAGCAGCATCAGAGCTTGTTTGGAGGTAGCAACACCCACCTCCATGCAGACAGACCACAACTGTCCCATACAAGCAAACTTTATTTGCTCTTATGGGCTTTCAGGCACATAGGTAAAATTTTGCAACCTGAGGGTGCTGTGTAGGTGTTCATTCAATCATTACCCAAACACGCCTGGCTTCCTTGGCAAATACTGCGTGATTTACACTTTGAGGACCTGTGCGAAGCTCCCCACATACATTTGGCATTTCTGGTCCCTACCCTATCATCCCCACCCACTGGGATTATGCTACCTATGACGAACGAGCCATGGGGTTTTGCACAAAAGAAGACCCTGGAGAAATGAGGGTATAGGACTGGAGTCTTATATGCAGTGTAGTGATACAAAATAAAGAAATAAAGCAAAGCCTGCAGTGCTTTTTCCATTCTTTCTGTCTTTTTCATTTCCTGTTGCTATGCCATTCCCCAGACAAACACAAAAGAAACAGCTTCCTCAGCCGAAAAATGAGATTATTCAAAGAGTCCCTCTGTCTTCTCGTATTTATTGTGATAGGCAGTGTTAGAAGTGTTTGACAACAACTCAATTATTCGCAATGAATAGAAGCAGGATAGGCAGGCAATTATCCACTTTACCCATGTGAGAGACACCCATATTCAAAATTCACATTCAGAGAGATTCACATTATTTCCAAACCATTTTGCATATTTTTAATTACCAGCTTCAGTTTAGCTGGATGGTTATGACTTCAGTCAGTGCTTTGGAAGGGCTGAGCACTTGGTTTTAAGCCAGGCGCGCATTGTCTCATTCACATCAGCACGCTAATGTGCAATATTTGGACTGTTTGGGTTACATTTTAAGAAGCAGCCTCCAGAATGGTGCACAACATTAGAAACCCTGATTTAAAATTTTAATCAAAATACAAAAAATTATAAAAATTCCCTTAAATATAGATTTCAAAAAGGTGGAAGGATTATATAAAAAATTAAATTACCTGGAAAGTTTCTATCATACGGACTTCTCTTGAAGATTTAAAATTATTTAGAACTTACTTTCAAAACAAAAATTATAGCTTTTTCTATGGAAATGTTCTTACTTACTTTACTTACTTGAAATACTTCTAGTTAATATTTTAAATATTTTGAACAACATAAACTGTTCTTTCTGGAAGAAATATTTATTTGGTTTTGATTTTGTTTATTTACTGGGTGAGAACATTTTACAACTGCAGAACATCATAGGAAGCTGAAAATCTAATTTCTCCTCCTATGAAGTACATCTAAGTCCTTCTGTATTATTTGCTTCAAAACATGACCTTATTGTAGCCAAGTTGGAGTTAAAAGGCAAATGAATTTAAGTAATTTTTACTATCTTTCAGCTGAATGATAGTATGTTCCTCCTGCAAAAAATGGTAAATAGCAGCTTACGTGGCAGAACTGTTCATTTTTAAAATTTGAAGTTGGATTTTTACACCCACTGTGGTGTGTGTTATTGTGTGTTATCAGAATATCCTGGCTACAGGAATCTACATTTCCCCGTGTGAAGGTTTCTAAGTTTCACAGTATCATCTGACTCCTCAGCTGCTGAAGGCATGGGATTAGACAGGATTCACACCTTTTTTTAAAGAAAATCTTGAAACATTGAAGTAAGCCAAAATTATTACTAAGCATAATTTAAAGCCTTAGAAACAGAATTGAAAAAAAAAAAATCTATTCCTTTAAGTGATCTTATAACTGGGGGAGAAACTTACTACATTATTTTGAATGTACTACTTTGCAATGTTAGTGTCATAATTTTGATAGAATTACTCCTAATTTGCTGAGCCATAAAAAGTATCAGAAGTTGGTCCAGGTTATTTTTCATGGTTTCTTTAACTTTTTACCCTATCCAATTCAAACTCAAAGGATTTCCAAGTGCTTACACATCTCAGTGTATCCAGACTTCAAACACATGGGTTGTTCCTGGATGCACAAATCTAACTGCAGCAAAAAGTCCTCCTTATGTTAGCTGTGAAGATTGGGTCAAATGAGACCAAAGGATCCCATAAGGGCAAGGGCTTCCCACTGCTACCCCTCCAGAATATTGTTTAAGCTCCGTACATACTAATCAGTTCCAGAAACTCTCATTTTCCATCCTTGCTATGTACTTTCATACTCCTTTTCAATTTTATTGCTTGCTCTTCATCAGTATTCCTGAAAATGCTGACTGGACAAAGAGTTCATCAAGCCTGGATCTCACCAAGCTCCCAGACCTAGGACTTGTCCAACATTCTTGTAGAACCTCCCATGTTTCTCATCACCAGCAGTCATTCATGGTACAAAATTACGATTCCTGGTTCCAAAGGCAACATCCAGAGCCTGCCTGGTTTGACTGAGCTCCAGCCAGGACCTACACAAAAATCGTGAGCTTGTAGTAAAATTATGCAGGATATCCACATTTTTCTTTTTAATTCCTGTAACAATATGTCCTTAAAGATGTATTTGCCACCAATTCTGACCTTGCCTTGTCTGCATGGCACCACTTAGTGTTTTCACTATGTATCTTTCTGGTTTTGCCACCCTGCAAGTTCTTTAAGGTAGTAGAGAAAAAACTCCCTTAAATCAGTGAGCCTTGGATCAACTCTTAAAAGTTTCAGTGCTGGAGCTATTATTTAATTTTTATATTTTCCTTCTCATTCTCCCAGAACGTCAATAAGAAAACTTGTTCAGGGAAATCCCAGTCTATATTTGCGTATTTATCCAGTAACGTTATGGGTAATGCTGTCTCATGTTATACAGTGTGTTTGTTTTCATTCTGCAGATTTCGTCTGCTCAGGGGGTTCAGCTATTTGACCTATACTAATATTTAATGGGACAAATACTTAAAATAAAAGTCCAGGCACAGCCAAGGGTTTTGGTAATTCTGCTTTAAACAGCCACCCTTCATTAAAATCTGGCTCTGTTTGAAAGGTTTTGATTTCTCACAGGGATTGAAACAAGGAGCAGTACTTTTGATGGCTGTTTCATGGCTGCTTGAATATTGTCTTGGCTAATATTGTTGCGCATCGATGCTACATTGTAAAGAATCTTTGTAAAGTTCTTCATTTATTGAACAGAAGAGATCTGAAGAAAAAATGAAAAATAAAAATGAGAGGAAAAATCTCAGCCGGAGTAATAAAATCGATCATTGTATCAAAGCTATGCTTGTTTTTAGTTTGCAGTCAGGCTAGATCAGTAGTTTAGCATGGGTAGTTACTGACAATGTAATAAAATGTTGTCTTTCTCTTTCTTATTTCCCCAAACTAGTAACTTCTTAGCAATTTCACTAGAGACTGTAAAAAAGATATTATTCCACTAACTCTGTCCTCTTCCAAAAAAGTGTTCTCCTAGGTTGCCTTAATCTCCTGAAATTCAACGAGAAAGCAACCTTCCCAGGCATGCCTGTAAAAGAAAATTTAGCCCACGAAAAGGGCAGGAGTCTTCTTGGCATTGGGATAAGTTATCTGTATAGGACAGTTCAGTCTATAGATTTTTTTGCTATGAAGCAGCATGAAAGCAAGTGACCAGCTCGCTATGAATCAACCAGCTGTCTTTTTCATTAATCCAGCATATCTCAGCTTGCCTTTCACTCCCTGAACGGTGAAGAATATCCCTGTGTCTACCTTCCGTGAACAAAATGCACACTTTTCCCTCGGGCTAGGGATGTGTTGAGAAAAAACATAAACCAAGCCTCTGAAGAAAGAAAAACAATTTTTAGAGACACATTCAGCGTAACTATATAAGAATCCTGGAAGCTGACAACACAAAAGGAAAAAAAACCCAAATGTAGAGCAAACGTGCAATCAACTTGGATATGATGCAGTTGTAAAACACACAAAAGCTTTATACAAACTAATGAATTGATTTAAGGCTCCACTGGGTGATATACAATGACATATTTTTAATGTAACCTGTAGTTTACTGTTCACATAGTAATTTCCACCTCCCACCCTGTCAAGGGGAAGAAACTTTTTCACCTTAAATCTTAGATGTTGATGAGACCAAATAGCAGGAGAGGATGTATAAATGAAAGTAATTTAGTGAAGGAGGTTTGACTGACATGAAAAGACAATAAAAGTTATGATAATGTTAAGGATATCAAAGTGAAAGCCAGGTGGGCAGACGAGAATAGGCAAGTTCCCTAGTCAATCTGAAAGGCGTTCTTCAACACTGGGGAAAATCCAGTCATTTATTTTCCAGCTTATCACTCCATGGGTCAAAAACTATGTATTAAATTTGGAGCACAAAGACCTGCCTTGTCTAACAATTGTACTTTTTGTAGAGACTGGCAGGGAGGAGGGGAAGGGGAAAACTTTCAAAAGCCCAACACATACTTTAGTGAGGATGATTTGGGATTTTCTCTCTAAAAGACAAATCATTTGAATCTTACCTCCCCTACTACTTAGGATGGCATATATGAAAATGTCCTCCAGTGTTCCTGATTGCTCTTTGTTGGAGCATCATTTCCTCTGTTTCTCAGTTCACTGGGTGCTAGTCACCATCTCCATTGAGGAAACAGTCTGGTTCCCTGAAAGTGTTCCCAGATGGGATTGTGAGACCCAGATTTTCAGAATAACTTAAGAAATTAGGCTCCTCAACTGCTCCAAAAATATTAAGCTGCCTACCCAATGCTTAGAGAGTGCATGGCATAACCCAGCGATGCAGTCAGTTTTCAGCTGAAGTGATGTGGTTTGGATAAGACCCTTACAGATGGCAAGCAGATCAGTTCCCAAAATCGGAATGCTGCCAGCTTGTGGAGCAGCTGGGCTGCATGAGCGATGGGTGCTAGGAACAGAAGGGCTGACAGGTTGGGGTTCCACTGCTAACATGGTTCCCTGAGGACTCCCTTGCAACCCAGCAAGAATTGTGTTGGTACAGGGACCATCAGCAGCTGCCAACCTACAGAGATTTGGCTACTGGATTTCTGTAGTGCTGACATTTGGCTGTACATAGAAGGGTCTTGCTCTTTCTCAGATGGACTTGACAGATGTTTAAGCATTTTATAAATAATAACAGAAAATAAGCAAACAGATCTGGACAGGCTGGAGAGTTGGGCAG